>NW_007728976.1:130841-132668 GCF_000696425.1 Galeopterus variegatus | reverse complement strand
TAGTTCTTTAAGGTGAAGTGTTAGGTTGTTTACATGTCATCTTTCCATTCTTCTGAAGTAAGCATTTAATGTGATAAAGTTCCCCCTTAGTACTGCTTTTGCAGTATCCAATAGGTTTGGGTATGATATGTCATTATTTTCATTAGTCTCAATACATTTTTTGACTTCTGGTTTAATTTCTTCTAGGACCCATATGTCATTAAGTAGAATGTTGTTTAATATCCATGTGTTTGTATAGTTTCCAGAGTTTCGTTTCTTATTGATTTTTAATTTTAATCCATTGTGAACAGAGAAAATACATGAAATAATTCCAATTTTTTGGAATTTGTTGAGTCTTGATTTGTGACCTAACATGTGGTCTATCCTGGAGAATGTTCCATGTGCTGATGAGAAGAATGAATATTCCGAATTGGTTGGATGGAATGTTCTGTAGATATCTGCCAAATCCAATTGGTCTAACATGCTGTTTAGATCATGTGTTTCTCCATTGATTTTTTGCCTAGATGATCTGTCCAAATATTGAGAGTGGGGTGTTCAGGTTCCATGTTATTATGGTACTAGCATCTATCTCATTCTTTAGTTCTTATAGTGTTTGCTTTATAAATTTGGCTGCACTGACATTGGGTGCATATATATTTATGATTGTTATGTCTTCTTGATGGATAGATTCTTTTATCATTATATATTGGCCATCTTTATCTCTTTTTATGGTTTTTGGTTTAAAGTCTGTTTTATCTGATATAAGAATAGCTCCTCCAGCTCGTTTTTCATTTCTATTTGCATGGTATATCTTTTTCCATCTTTTCACTCTTAGTCTGTGTCCTTGCTGGTGAGATGAGTTTCTTGAAGACAGCATATTGTTGGGTCCACGTTTTTAATACAGTCAGTCAGTTTGTGTCTTTTGAGTGAAGAATTTAATCCTTTTACGTTAAGAGTTGTTACTGAGAGGTGTTGATTTACTCCTAGCATTTTAATGATTTTTGTTTGGATGTTTTAAGTATCTTTTGTTCCTTTTTTTCTGATTTACTGTTTGTCTTCTGTGTTTGTTTGTTTCTTTGGGTAGTAAACTGTTTTTTCCTTTTATTGTTAGCATTTTTATCTTGCTAGTGGGTTTTGTTCTTTCTTGAGTATTTACGGCAATGATGGTTGTTTTTCAGGTACCAAACCCAGGACTCCCTTGAGAATTTCTCGTAAGGCTGGTTTTGTAGTAGTGAACTGCTGCAGGTTTTGTTTGTCTGAGAGGTATACTATTTGTCCTTCATTTCAGAAGGATAGTCTTACTAGGTAAAGTATTCTTTGTTGGAAATATATTTGTCTTTTAGTATTTTGAATATACCATCCCATTGTTTTCTGGCTTTTAGGGTTTCTGATGAAAAGTCTGATGTTAGTCTGATTGGGGCTGCCTTATAGGTGACTTGACACTTCTCTCTTGCAGCTTTTAAGATTCTCTCTTTGTCTTGGAGTTTTGCCAGTTTGACTATAACATGTCTCGGAGAGGACCTTTTTGGGTTGAATATGTTTGGGGATCTTTGATCCTCCTGAATCTGAAGATCTATGTCTTTCTCTATACCTGGAAAGTTTTCTGCTATTATTTCATTGAATATGTTTTCAATGCCATTTCCTTTTTCCTCCCCTTCCATGATTCGAATATTCGAGTGCTTAAGGTTGTATGTTATCTCTCTTAGATTTTCTTCAATGTTTTTAAGTCTTTTTATTATTATTATTATTATTCTTGTTATTTTTGTTCTGCCTTTGTTATTTTGAACAGCCCATCTTCAAGGTCAGAAATTCTCTCTTCTGCTTGTTCTAGCCTGCTGGTTAAACTCT
>NW_007728976.1:128544-129763 GCF_000696425.1 Galeopterus variegatus | reverse complement strand
TAAAGACTTAAGCATAAGACCTGAATCTGTAAAACTACTAGAAGTAAATATAGAGAAAAAACACATCGGTCTAGGCAATATTTTTTTGAACATGAATGCAATACCAAAGGCAACAAATGTAATATTAGACAAATGGGATTTTATCCCACTATAAAGCTTCTGCATAGCTAAGGAAACAATTGACAGAGTGAAGAAACAATCTACAGAACAGGAGCAAATATTTGCAAACTGTACATTCGATATGGGGTTAATATCCAAAATATACAAAGAACTCAAACAACTTAATAGTAAGAAAACAATCTGATTTAAATGGGTAAAGGATCTGTACAGACATTTCTCAAAAGGAGACATACAAATGATTAACAGGCATATAAAAAAGTTACCTAATCATCAGAGAAATGCAAATTAAAACATCAATGACATACCATCTTACACCTGCCAGAATGGCCATTACCAAAAAGACAAAATATAACAAGTGTTGGAGAGAATGCAGAGAAAAGGAAACCCTTGCACACTGTTGGTGGAAATGTAAATTAGTACAGCTAAAAAACAGTATACAATTTCTCAAAAAATTAAAAATAGAACTACCAAATGATCCAGTAATCCCACTATGGGCATATATAAAAAGGAAATTAAATTAGTGTCTTGAAGAGATATCTGCATGCCCATGTTCATTGCAGCATTATTCACAATAGCCAAGATATGAAAGCAACCTCAGTGTCCATCTGAGGTTATCCATGAATGGATAAAGAAAATGTGGTATATATTCACCATGGAACAACATTTTGCCTTAAATAAATCCAGTCATTTGCAACAACATAGATGAACCTGGAGGACACTATGTTAAGTGAAATGATCCAGGAACAGAAAGACAATATGACTTATTCACTTATATGTGGAGTCTAAGAGATTTGAACTCACTGAATGAGAGAATAGAATATAGGGGCTGTAGATGAAGACACAGCAGGGGTCGGGTGGAGAGTTGGGAAGATATTTGTCAAAGGATACAAAATTTCAGTTAGATAGGAGGGATAAGTTTGAGTGATCTGTTTATTGTACAAAGTGGTGACTATAGTTAATAACGATGTATTGTATTCTTAAAAATTGCTGAGAGAGTAGATTTTAAATGTTCTCACGACAAAAAGATAAATATGTCAGGTAGGGCCGGCCCGGTGGCGCACTGCTATAGTGCGCCGCTTGGGAAGCGTGGCGGCGCTCC
>NW_007728976.1:125008-128315 GCF_000696425.1 Galeopterus variegatus | reverse complement strand
TTAATAACGATGTATTGTATTCTTAAAAATTGCTGAGAGAGTAGATTTTAAATGTTCTCACGACAAAAAGATAAATATGTCAGGTAGGGCCGGCCCGGTGGCGCACTGCTATAGTGCGCCGCTTGGGAAGCGTGGCGGCGCTCCCGCCGAGGGTTCGGATCCCACATACAGACCAGTTCCCGCTCACTGGATGAGGGCTGCGATCCCAATTGTCGGTCCCGGTCCAGTACGGGGGCGACACTGAGGGTTGCGATCCGTTGCCGGACACAGAAAAAGACAAAAAAAAAAAAAAAAATGTCAG
Organism: Galeopterus variegatus; assembly: GCF_000696425.1. Taxonomy (NCBI): domain Eukaryota; kingdom Metazoa; phylum Chordata; class Mammalia; order Dermoptera; family Cynocephalidae; genus Galeopterus; species Galeopterus variegatus. The sequence continues at coordinate 128,014 of NW_007728976.1, read as the reverse complement.
GTAATTCATATGTTCATTAGCTGGATTTAGCTATTCCACAATGTTTACATATTTCTAAGTAACATATTGTACATGATAAATACATAAAATTTTTATTCGTCAAGTAAAACATTTAAAAATAAATAAATAATGTGCGGGAAAAAAAAGCGTGTAGAGAGTGTCTCTAAGACCTGGAAGCAACAGGCTCTCAGTAAATATTTGTACAATGACTTCATCAATTAACTCACTTGCCAAGAAACTTATTTCATACCTTAACCTAGTAATCAAGTGACTAAAATTTTTAGGCTTTCTGTTATTTGTTAATTAATCAATTAATTACATCTAAGCAATAAAAAGGGCAAATCAACCTCTTGCTGTCAGAAGAGGCTTTGGAACCTGTCAGACTTGTACACATGTCCTGTTTCTGACCTTGATTTCTGTACGACATTGGGTAAATTACTTATCTCCCTAAGCCTGTTTCCTCATCTGTAACTGGGTTTAATTACTCTCTTTCACATTGCATCGCATGTCCTGTTTTCATTTCAGAAAATCTCAGAGGTGTGTATGGAAACCGCAACACTAATACAACATTCAGCAATGGAGTAATAACATAGATTTCAAACTAGGAGACACCTTAAAATGGGAGATTTCAAAATCTCCTGTCAGGGCTCAACAGAACTCTCTGAGAGTAGATCAAGCATCAGGATTGTTCTATCAAGCTCTGTGAGTTAATCTGATGTACACGAACCAAAAGATTAAGGACCATTGTCTTAGATGAGGATGGAAGTGTGTATATACTTTACCATTATTATTTAAAATATTTTCAAACACATTAATTTCATTCAACTCTTAAAAGACAGGGAGGCTTTGATCCATTTATTCATTAACCCAGCAATGATTGAGCCACCATTATTATTTAAAATATTTTCAAACACATTAATTTCATCCAACTCTTAAAAGACAGGGAGGCTTTGATCCATTTATTCATTAACCCAGCAATGATTGAGCCTCAGGCACTGTGTTAGGTACTGAGGGATAGAATGGAAAACAGTACTAGATGTTCCTTAGTAATGGTATACATAATAAAAAATAAAAGATCATGATTGTGCATAAAAATACAAATGTGTTTAATGCTTCTAACCTGTGTACACTTAGAAAGAGTTAAAATGGCAAAATACATGTTTTATATATTTTACTGCAGCAAAAATTTTTTAAAAAGTTTTTGATGTCTATTTATTATGGTTAAATTTTAACTATAACATTTATGAATTATGATTCTTAATGGTAGAATATTCTGGGGGGAAAATATGGAAATGTCAGTTTTGAGGATTGGGAGATCACATATATATCAAAAAATTCATGTAATTTTTACAAATTCTGGTATGTTTCTAAGGTATATTGTGTCCCTTCAGCCATGATGTAATGAAATGAAATGCACTTGCTCTTTCACTGACTTGATCAGCTTCTATGTATTTTATCTCTCTTATGTTTATCTTTTCTCATCTAGATCCAGTTAACACTCTCAGTCTCAAGCATTAACACCAGGTTAAGGAACATCCAAGAAGGCAAGGAACAATATTAAAGAGAGGTGTATTAGCCCAACATGGATTTTCTCACTGGTAACAGAATACCTGAAACTGGGTAATTTATAAGAAAATATTTCTTATGGTTTTGGAAGCTGGGAAGTCCAAGATCCAAGGGTCATATCTTGTGAGGATCTTTTTGGTGGGAGCTGTATATGGAGTCTCGTGGTGATGCAGGATATCACATGGTGAGAATGGCAAGAGCTCTTTCAAGTGCTCTTCTTATAAAGCCACCAGTCTACACTTATGATAAACCATAAACCATTAACCCATTACTCCATGAATGGATTAATTCATTCATGAGGGCATAGTCCTCACTATCCAATCACTTCTTAAAGGGCCCACCTTTAAAATGCCATAATCTGATTTCCCAATTTCTTAACACTGTTACAATGGGGATCAAGTTTCCAACACATGAATTTTGGGGAGACACATTCAACCCATAGCATTTTATCCCTGGCCCCCCAAATTCATGACCTTTTCACATGTAAATACATTCATTCCATATTCATAGCTCTAAAGTGTTAACTTGTCCCAGCACCAACTCAAAATTTCAAAGTTTTACCTGTAAAATCAAAACAAATAATCTACTTCTGAGATACCATGGTAGGACAAGCACAGGATACATATTTCTGTTCAAAAAGGGGGCAATAGACCTAAAGAAAGGGATAACAGGTTCTAAGCATGTCAAAAATTTAGCAGGGAAGGCATCAAACCTTAAAGCTGGAGAGTAATCTCCCTTGATTCCGTGTCCTGTTTCCCTCCAAGGCCTTGAGCATCCCTGCTCCTATGGCTTTCTACTTCGATGAATTCAATGTTTTTAGATTCAGTGAGATCCTGTGGTATTTTACTTTTTGTGCCTGGATTATTTCACTTAACAAAATGTCATCCAGGTTTGTCCATGTTATCACAAATGGCAGGATTTCCTAATTTTTTAATGCTAAATGGTGTTCCAATACATACATACCACACTTTCATTATCCATTCATCTATTTATGGACACTTAGACATTGTTTTAATTGGTATTATTAGTTTTGATAATGTGTGACTCCTAAATACATTTATTTTGAATTTCTTTCTGTTCTTTCCAAATTTGTTCATCAGTGACAAGCCTAATTGCTTTAATAGTAGTACTAGTATTTCAAAATATGGTTATATTTAAATAAAACTGTGCAATGCTTTCATTAAAAGAGATAATGACATAGAGATGAATCATTCTCCAACTTTGGTGTGCATGAAAAACATTTGACTTGCTTGTTCAAAATGCAAATTTCTATACCCAACTTCAAAATATGACTTTGTAAGATTAGGGTAAGCATTTTTAATAAGCTTGTGAGGTAAGTTGTTCAAATGAATACTAAAACCTAAGTAACTCCTATTTCCACCTCTGTTATATTAATATTAAATGATGGGAAGTCCATGGAAGAAGAGACTACTTTTTATC
>NW_007728976.1:122548-124407 GCF_000696425.1 Galeopterus variegatus | reverse complement strand
ACCTCTGTTATATTAATATTAAATGATGGGAAGTCCATGGAAGAAGAGACTACTTTTTATCATCTTACAATTAGACACTTTTCTTGCTTACATGTAAGTAGCAAATGAGCAGATGATAACTTAAAGAGGAAAATACTAATCATTCTTTCTATGTATGAGATCACATACTGAGTGACACATGAGCACAAAATTGTGTTTGTGATGGGAGAACAAGAATAAATTCCACCTGTTATACTAATATGCCTGTGAGTGGGCGTGTATACATTTATGAGTGTGTGTGTATATATATGTATATATGTATAAAATTTTATTTAAATTACTGATTATAATGATATTTTAGTGTTTCTGAGTTTCTCTAATGTTGCTAATGATTTGTAAAAAATATTTATTTATAGCTTATGATGTTACTTTTGAAGTGTGGTATTTTTCTGCTTTCATACACTTACAGGAAAGCTGTTAAGACCAAACTATGTTAGTTATAAATATTTATAAAGCAAAATCACATCATGATATTAAAACCACATGTCATTTTTTCACTACTCTGTAACAGTGATTAATATGAACAAAGTGGAAGCTTCTCTTTTACTGACTTAAATTTAATTATTTATGATTAGAAGTGAACAGAGATCAAGATGTGCTCTTAAAAGTAATTCCTCTCCTAGGATACTCATGTCTTTGACTTAGATTATTTTTAATTTACCTCAACTATTCCTAATGGTTTCTTCACTACTTTTCTCCAGATTATGAAATTATTTCTAAAGTAGCTCTTCTTCAAAAGAACTAGGAACAATCAAGAGTATTCACTGCAATCCATTCAAAATGTGAGAGTTACATGATAACAAAGGCAAATTCAGGATACCTATTTGTAAATTAACAGGCGATGTTCCCTACGCTTCTTAGAAATCAGTTGGGAATTTAGGTGGAAAGAGGCAATATCAAATTTGACTGAAAGACTGGCAGTAAGAGATGGGTCCTCTTTATGTGCTCTTTCTTCCATCTTTTCAGAAGTGCCCTTGCCTTTGGAAAACAGGAAATTGAATAAAACCCTCAGGCTGTTTCTTACATTAATGGGGACATGTCCCCCGCCCATTCTTCCACCACTTTGAACTTTCCTTAGAGGCCCACTCTGAGATATGCCCTGATTCAGTGGAACTAAACTATGAATTAAAAAGTCATAGTCATCTAATCTTTCCTTCTGGCATGAAAATTAATTAGCAGTGCCCTGGTATTGCAAAAACAGAGATCAAGTTTTAGCAGATTTTGGAAAATTGCAGTCATTTACCATGATTGACCTTTGCTTAGTGTTTTAATTAGCAATTGCCTACTCTTCCTTATTAATAATTCCTCCGTTTTCTTCACTTTGCTCATTGGCTAATAATGAATTCTGTTTGATAAGATAACTCTTTATCAAAGAAGTTTTTTCCCAAATCTTGACCCTATAACAATACCTCTTAAAGAATATGATTTAATTGTGTACTATCTATATTGAAACTAAAAAAAGACTTGAGTTGTGCTTGGCATTGAAGTTGGATAAACTGTATGTACCTGATTGCTGACCTCTTACCAGAATGCCTCCTAATTCCCATCCCAATGCTTTGGCACCGTTTAAGATATCAGGATAGTTGAACAATACTGGGGTGGATAAGGAGGGCTGTTAAAGAATGAATAAGATTAAATTTTTCCAACAGACACACAGAATGAATGTACAGAGTCAGAAATTAATTTCCATTGTAGAAAAATACAGAAAATATTATTTCTTATCACCTGATTTTGTGGGCTGAGCTGCATACTTGCAATAAACATCATATACTAATGTGAAAATTTTATAGCTTAATAATTCTCTTCATCTATAATTCAGC
>NW_007728976.1:120285-121733 GCF_000696425.1 Galeopterus variegatus | reverse complement strand
AATATTATTTCTTATCACCTGATTTTGTGGGCTGAGCTGCATACTTGCAATAAACATCATATACTAATGTGAAAATTTTATAGCTTAATAATTCTCTTCATCTATAATTCAGCAATATTAACTACTGAGCTAAACCAATATAACTTCTGAAAAAACCACGCAAAACAAAATATTAATCACAAAGATGTGAAGGCTTGAAAGAAAAGGATAAATGGATACATGTGTCTAACAAATACATCTTTATCATATTGTATTTGAAGAAATGTTGCAATAGAGGTACTGGTCATTAGCTTTGTTTCATTTCTAGATTCTAGAGAATGGGGAGCTAATTTTAAACCAGGCTTTGTAACCAAATCAAGTATTACAAACACATTTTGATTTTCCTTTGTGAATATACCACTATTTTGGCCTAAGAAGGATGGACTAGGATAAAGACATTGAGGTCCCTAAGGTGCAAATTTTAAGGGGGTACTGACTGTTAAGGTCATGCAAGTACTGATTCTGCACTTGTATGACCTTGAGAGTAAATGCCCCCTTAAATTTCACCGCCTGGGCTTCTCATTCCTTCAGCTTGTCTCCACACCCTTTCATTTGTTTTATTTTTTTCATTTGTTGTTTCATCCATTCAAACATTTATAAATTACCTTTGCCTTGCACACACACAAAAGTCACTCCAAGGCAGTTGTCACAAGGCTCAAGGATAAGAATAAAATCATGGGAATTTATATACCACCAAATATGTGCTAGGTACTTTTCTAAATGTGTTATGCACATTAACCTTTTATTCTATTTGTGTCATTGTTAGATTACCAGGTAACTTAGAAGCAGACTCACTTTTGAAATGAGGCTAATCCATTAATGTTTAGCATTAGAACACCTTGCTCATATAAACAAATTGCTGTGGCTGCTGTTCACTTTTTCACAATTAGTATTTGTGTTTCTCATTGAATGCTATATTTGCTTGACTTACGACACCATTAGTCTATGAAGATTTTTCAGAAAAAATGACTATTTGAAGATCTGCTTTTTTTTTTTGGTTATGTTTGTTTTACTGAAACCCAGAGAACAACTTGATAATGATGAAATACTTTTTTAAAAGCAAACTGAGAGTTCACTTACTTGGTGGGTGCTTTGTAAGTTATACAGATTCCCCTGAAACCTGAAACATCTCCCATGCATTGCATCATGGATTTGTGCCATACAGAAGAGTTCTATGACAGCAAACTTGTTTTAGGGTGCATATATTCTGAAGACTTTGAAGACTTAATTCTATCTTGAAAAAACAAGATAGGGTAGTAAGACCACATTCTGAGTTGAAAAATCAATAAAAAAAAAAAAAATCTTTGAAAGGCTAAAAAGCAGAAAGCCCAGTAAAGGTAAAGAAAGCTGACAAGGGCACAGCATAACGAGTGCTAAACTAAACTTCTTGTTAGGGCTAAGTTATCCAC
>NW_007728976.1:79365-119967 GCF_000696425.1 Galeopterus variegatus | reverse complement strand
CCACAAAAGCAAAAATTCCAATGGCCAATGAAAGTTGTAATGTGGCCATGCTCATTGTCCTGGAAGAAATTCATATCCCTGGTAAGAAGCACCTGATGGCCTAGTTTAGGTCAAATGCCCATATGCTTGGCTAAGTGCTGCTAGAGTTTGAAATTAAGGCACAGTTTAAGAACTGGGGTGAATGCCAAATAGGAAAAATCAAAAGCAAAAACAATAAATGTCTAGTTCATATGAGTGGTTAGGCACTATGAATACTGGTTATGGGTCTGCATTTGCTTTAAAGTTTAAGGAACCATGGTATGGAAACCACCAACTCCTCTCAACAGCAGGCTCTTGGGAGGAGGTGGTGCAAGTAGATATACCTCTGACATGTATGCCTGAGCCAGACTGTGGAAAATACTGACAGATCAGTTTTCCAGCAACCAGGTTGTCCTTCCATATCTAATGCCCAATTTACTTGTAGTGATTTTCTAATGGTATAATATCCCCAATTTTCCCTAAACGTTTTGTTCATTGTGAAAGATCAGATTTCGTGAGGTGTATTTGTTTGTTAGGTAGGACTGTTGTAGCAAAGTACCACAGTCTGGGTGACTTAAACAATTTATTATTTGGTAATAGTTATTCGGATTTCCCTAATCACAAGGGGTTGACGTCTTCCTATCCTTACTGGTAATTATTCATTTCTACTTCTCTGAAATGCCTGTTGATGTATTTTGCTCATTCTGTCATTTTTTGTTTTTCTTTTTTAGGTTGTTTGTCCTTTCCTTGTTGATTTTTTAGAAGGGTTTCTTGGTTTTTAATATAACCTTAATCCTGTTGATGTATTTTGCTCATTCTGTCATTTTTTGTTTTTCTTTTTTAGGTTGTTTGTCCTTTTCTTGTTGATTTTTTTAGAAGGGTTTCTTGGTTTTTAATATAACCTTAATCCTGTTCCTTATCAGTTATATTATCACAAATATCTTCTACCAGTTTTCACCTTGTTTTTCCTTATTTTAAGTACCTTTCGAAAAACTGAAATTCATAATTTAAATAGAATCAATTTCATCAATCATGTTGTGTAGCTAGCACTTTTTCTGTCTTGTTTTTAAGTGTCCTTTATCCCAAGGTCAGAAAGGTATTATTTTATTAAATGTTTAAAGCTTTGTTTTTGATATTTAAGTTCATAATCTATCTAAATTTGCTTCATTGTAAGGTATTAGGTAACAGTATAATTTTCTCCAATTTTTTACATATATGAGGATAATCATGTTTCTTCAGTTCCATTATTTATTCAGTTTTTCATTTTGAACTGATCTTACATACCACCCTTGTCATATAGCAAGTTTCCATATATGCATGTGTCTGTCTACACTCTTTCTTATATTTAATCTGTTAGTTTGTGAAACCCCAATACACCACTACCCCTATCATATTTCTCATAGCTTCATAATAAGTCCTGATACCTGGTAGGGCAAATTCCAACTCCTTATTCTTTTTCAACAAAAATATCTTGGCTATTCTTGGCCCTTTAATTTTCCATATTAATTTTAAAATTAGCCTGCTAAATTTTATAAAAATCACTGTTGGTGTCAAGTGACTTAGAAAAAGGATCTATTCATCCTGAGGACTCACCAAAGTCACAGAAAAAAGAAAACAAAAATATTACTCTGGTCTCTTAAGCTACTCTGTTAGAATTACTTAATATTTACACATATTTTATTTAGAAAATATATTCTTAACTAGTAGTTACTTTGGATTTTAAAACTTTATGTTAGCTTAGGGCATTAAAGGAAAGGAATGGAATTTGAAGTTTGTATTGATTTCCTATCATCCTGGTTTGCATATTGTGAATATTTAGAGTAATGTTATCTGAGCTTCACTTTTACAGTCATAATACACTATTTTGTTGAGTGTTTCTTCATGTTTTTTTCTTACAGGTATTCAAGTAGCAAAGACTATGCTTTTTGTTATAAGGTGGTTTATTTATTATTAATTGAAACTAAATGAACTGTCTTCTATACATTGTAAAATTTTGTTTTTTGGATAAATCCAAATTGGTTTTACATTCCTCTAGGTAATAACCTAATGATATCCATCACCCCACTCCTATACCTATAAGGGAAATAGTTTCAAACACAATGCAGAACCTGGGCGAGCACACATTATATGGCGATTGCAATCTGACTCCATTCTCTCATAGCCTTATGTATTCACTGGTTAAATTAGGTACCATGTAAATTTGCAGCAGCACTTTATCTAACAATCAAAGAGAATTTGTGTAGTTTCTTAAAGCATACTATTCATGATATACAGCTTAGATAGTGGTAGGTTTAGCTAAGTGTATATGTCTGTTACTTCAATGTATTTGTGTTAGCAAAGAGTTTTTTTTTTTTCCCGGTTCAAATTTGCTCAAGGACATAGAATGTGAGGACATGTAGTTTTCTGGTACAGTGCACTTTGCCTTGGTAATTGTTTTTATGCTGAGATGATAAAATGTGAAAAGTTTGTAAAACAAGGAAACAAAATCACACGGATATTTCTTGTTTCATGCTGATCCCATTATAATACAGCACCAATAAGCATGGCGGCTAAGATAATAAGAGTGTGAACCACCCTATTAGTGTCTAAAATTCGCTAAGATAACAGTTCTAATATATATTAAATGAAGAGGTATTTACAAAGTATAAAAAAGATAAAATAATAAAAGGTACAACTTCCATTCTTCTGTTCTGACCACGTTCATTGCAGTGAGCTTTGCTTGGGTTTAAGCTTTTACCTTGGACCGAAATCAGTTAAAAGAAATTGGACTTGAGATCTCATTGAAAAATTCATAAACTGAGGAAGGGAGAAAAGCAAACTTTAAAATTGAGAAAAATTAAAATCCTACCTGTAAATGAGGTTATCACCCACGATCAAACCACAAATGAACAATTGGAATAAAAGCACGAGCCAACTGCACACAGGACATACTGCAGGACAAACTATGTTTCCAATATAGATGAAATCAATTTCATGCACAGTTTATTAGTGCTGTCATGGGTGGTCTGTCCTAAGACAGAATCTAGGTGCATTGAGTTATGTACCTAAGGCAGTACTGAGTGGTCTTTTACAGAAGTGCTTCTTAAGCTTCCTTGTTCTCTACGGTGCTTATCAAAAATTCAGATTACCTTCCTGAGGTCTACTGATTCAGAATTTACTGTGTAGGAACTTGGGAATCTGTATTCATTAGTAGTTGAGTTTGGAAAACACTGCTTTAGAGGAATGTAATGCATAAACCAGGAGAGCACTAGTCAAGTGTGTGTGTGTGTGTGTGTGTGTGTGTGTGTGTGCAATACTACTTTACAGAGAGTAATTGCATAAACCAGGAGAGCACTAGTCAAGTGTGTGTGTGTGTGTGTGTGTGTGTGTGTGTGTGTGTGTGTGTAATACTACTTTATAGAGAGTAACGCAATACTACTTTACAGAGAGTAATATCTTCATTTTTAAGATTGTGTCTCTCTAAAAATGCACAAAAGTAAACAGAATGTTCTAGTTAATATTCAATTGACTTTTGTTATATTCTTAATAACTGTAACGATGGCTCTGGCTTTATTTTATTTTATTTAATTTTTTTGTCAGGAAAACATGAACTTCTTATGAGCTAAACAAAATGTATTAGTGTTTCTATAAACTAAGCAAGCTCCAAATGTTATCTTCCTTCAGTAAGTGGAAAAGGATACTTTAAAATACACTTTTTATTTATCACCTTTAAAATAGCCAATATGAACAGAACTTTACCTCTGATTTTTTGTTGTTGTTGTTACTAAGTATAACAGAAACTTGTTTAAAGCAGCAAGTTCCATTCAATAATTTCAGGATGTGCTATTAAGATAAAACTGTATAAAGATAATTTCAATGTGATTATATATTTAGCATTTACACCAGCACATTTTCTTTTGAAATTAGAGCATTTTGCATATGTAGCGTGCCTGTTTGGGAACTTTTGCTCTCTGGAATGAGGTGCATATTTTACAGAAAGATGTCCATTTTTTTCCAGTAGGAAGATAGGTTCAAAGAGATTTGGCAACTCGCTTGCAGGCACACATCAGTCAATGGAAAAGTCAGAAGTAAGTGAAAAATTCCTCACTGGCCACCAGCCTCTTGTGGGAATGTGTTTGTTGTCATCGTTCTTTGTGAGACAACTTAGCCCTGGAGAAATCCACTTTTCCTGCTTTGTGGTCCAGAGTAGCCCTTTCCTTTTACTATTGTCGGTGTCAGAATTGCTTTTGAGAATGATTAAGCAAAATAAATGTGTTTTTTCCTCTACATTTTAATCTTTGTGGAGCCTTTCCACAGGCACCAGTGTGAGGGGCAGATGCTCTATAGCACCAGCCTCGTCTTTCCCTCCTCCTGTGACCACCTGCTTCCTGCCTCAGCACTTAGATCCACCTCACAGTCCAGCTGCTTCCTCTGTTCTGAACCCCATGGCTCCCTCAGTCATGGCACAAGTGCTGTGTGAGCAGTGACCCTTGTGGCTACCCTGTCATCATCCAGCTGCCTTCAGCCTGGGCACTGACTTTAACAGATTCCCCTCACATTTCCACTGTCAGCCTGACGCCAGACTTCACAGCTTTGCATTCCATTCTGCTGGTGTCCTGCCTCTATGAGGAGCTTTGAAGATTCTCACACATGCCCCGTCTGCCCATCGATGCCTCACAGTTGAGCTCATAAGGAGTTAAAGTTGTCTAACTCCTTGGATTCTGCCCATTCTGTCCCCAAGGAGAAATAAAGCTCTCCTCCCCAGAGGAGGAAATGAAGTGTAGAGAGCTTCTCCAAGATACAGTTGACAATGCTGTTCCACTAAGCTTCAAATTAATTTCAATTTAGTGAAAATGAACCTTAAAAATATGCCTACCTCATGCTTAAGTCACATGCACGGTTTATCTCTCCGCAGGCGTAGAAGCTGTATTAGTCTGTTTCTGTTGTTTATAACAAAATACACGGAACTGGGTGATTTATAAGAAAATGAAATTTATTGCTTAAAGTTTCTGAGTCTGGGAAGTCCAAAGTCCATCTGGTGGTCGTGACAGTGACCCAGGGGTCTCACATTGCAAGATGGTGGAAGCAGAGAGAGCAGAGAGAGAGAGAACAAGACAGACAGACTCTCCTCTTTTTTTAAAAGCCCTCAGAACCACACCCCTGACCATGATTTTTAATCCATTCCCTACGCCACGGTCCTACAATCCAATCACCTCATCAAGGCTCCACCTTTCAATTACCATAATAGGATTTCCCACCGTCTTAATAGTCACAGTGGGGACTAAGTTTCTGATACATAAAACTTGTGGGACACAATTCAAGCTTCAGTGAGGTTTGGGGGGACAGAATTCAATCACCTACAGAAGGCAAGCATAGTAAGAGACAGGTAGCATAAATGCAACAGGAAAAGTACCACAATAAGAACCAAAACATGCCTGGGTACTGGATCTCTAATTTCTCTCTAACTTTATCAATATTTCTGGCTTCAGGAAGTTTCCTTATTGATCTGGGTCTTACATGCCTTCTTAATAAAATGTAAATTGTAAAATTTTGTCTGCCCAAGAACTGTGACCTTGGCCAGGAAAAGGCTTAAATTAAAGTTGTTTCATCATGAAAGTAAGATAAATTATTTAACATTTAGCAAAATTTGGCAACATTTAATTCTGTTAAAAAGATAACATTTTATGTTTGGTAGTAAAGTGAGAACAACAGTATTTTGAAGATATATATAATGAGAAGCAAATCTCTTTTAATGAGTTTGTGGGCATTTTTAAGTATTTCGTTTTGTGGATACACATAGAATTTCATTACTACTTTCTTTCACACTCTCTCTCTCTCACACACACAAAACTGTGTACTTTTAATTCCTGCATGCTTTTTCACTTAAATTATCCTATCATTTATAGGATAATTTAAGTTATATTTGATCATAAGTATAATTTCATTTTATTTCGGTCTTTACTGTAGTTTTAATTGGTTATATTATAGTCTATAGCAATTCTCTAAGTTTTGATTCAGATTTTTGGTTTTCTTAGATGATGTTACAATCATAAACATTTTAAAATTATTTATTATATTCTAGGTACTGTCAAAATTATTTTCTGCATAGTATCTCATGTAATGAACAATCTAATTTATTTATTCCCCAAAGTCTTTAAGTAAAACACCTTTCAAAAAGTATACAATCACAAGATAAAAATGGCACCTGAAAAAATCAGGGTAATGGGGAAATAAGCATAGAAAAAATAAACTGAAACAAGAGGCATGAAATGCATGCTGTGATGTTTTACACATTTATTAAAAATGTATATCAAATTAGATTCTGGATTTTTAGCAGCCAAATTGGGGGAAGGGAGATTTGGGTATTGTTAGCGTTGAGGTATAATTATTTACACAATTCTCGGTATCATAAAATAAAATCAAACCAATTCCCTGGAAAAGAAGAGTTTTTCTTGGTGTGGAGATCTCAGGCAGTAAAGATGTTTGGTCATATGCTTTTACAATAGTTTTTAAATTTAAAAAATACAAATATATTTACAATTCTTGATACATGTTACCAAATTTCTTTCTCTAATCCAGCATTGAGCATTGTCACATAAATTTTCCAATGCAATAGATGGAAACAGCTCCACTTTTATTACTTTTTTCATTAATTCCTATTTTGATGATTGTAGCATAATTGAATATTTTTCTCATTATGTTTGCCTCTAGTTGTATTTGATAGTTTATGAATCCCTTCTGTCTATAAAATTTTTGATAAAGGATCTTATATGGGGAAGTTTGGCCCATGGATCTGTTACTGTCTATATTAGCATACTAGTCAGAGAGAAGGAATCAATAGGACATATATATATAGACATATGACAGGGGATTTATTTGGGGCATTGGCTCATGTGGTTAGGGGGACTGAGATGTCCCAGGATAGGCCGTCTGAGAGCTGGAGATCGTGGAATGCCAGTTGTCTGGCTTTGTCCAAATCTAAAGGCCTCAGAATCAGGAAGGCCGATGGTATAATTCTCAGTCTGAAACCAAAGATATGAGAACCCGGGGGGACATTGGTGTAAGTCCTAGAGTCCAAAACCTGGAGTTGTTGCCCAAGGACAGGGGAGGAAGAGTGTATCCCAGCTCCATCAGATAGATTGACATGTTCACTTTTTCTCTGTTTTTGTTCTCTCTGGGCCCCACCAAGTGGATGATTCCTACCCACATTGAGGGCAGATCTTCCCCACCTAGCCCACTCAGATTTACGTACTAATATTCTCTGGATACACCATCATAGACACCTCCAAGAATAATGCTTTACCAGGTTTCTAGGTATTCTTTAATCTAGTCAAGTTGACAACTAAAATTAACCATCACAATAGGTAAATATTTTATAGTTTGTTAAGATCCAGCTTACTAGATTGGGTTTTACACAACTGAGGCATTTATATTTAATTGTAATATTCTTGATTAGGACAAGATCTAATTCTCCTTTTATGTACATTTTTTTTAACAGAAATATTACTCTGAATTCTGGTGTGCTTTCAGTTTTAATATATCATTTCAATTTGAAGAGAAAGAGAGCAGATAACAGGGTAACAATGCATTTTGTCATTTTGCTTATATAGTCTAGATAGGCCTACTATAAGCTTGGAATCTGGAAATACATTATACTTTAGATTAGATTCATGCATTTTGTTAGTTATATTTTTAATCAAAGAGATATAAGTTTTCACTCATCCTATGACCATCAATCTTTGCTAAGCCCACTAGTAAAAAAGCTGTTATCTAATTCTTTTGATACTTTTTCCTCTTGCCAAAACTTTCAGAAATGATATTAGATCTGTGATTTAAGGACTTATTATGCTAACACACTGTTCTTACTACCTGCTTTTCTGTGTTGCGTTGATTCCAAGAGTTTAACTCATTTGCAAAAAAGAGTGGTAATTTCTTTTTTCATTTAAGTTTTTATGTTATATGAGTTATGCTAACACTTATTTTATAAACAAAACAGCACGTTTTCAAGCTTTGCTTTTAATCAGATAGCTCTGTTATAGCATGTGGCCTGTCCAACCTAGAGCCTTCTCATTTTTGAATGTTTTGAAGAAATGCTGGGTGCAGTTCTCTCAGAAAAGAAACCTGCTCATATTCCATCATGTCTGCTGTGTCTGCTCCAGCCACATGCTCTATGAACTTGGACTGCTAGAGTCAGGAGAAAATCGTCACTGTTCCGTGCTATATCTGTAAAAATTCTGCAAGAACAAAACACAAGGGGTAGTACGATAGAATAACAAAGATGTGAATTTCAGTCCAGTATAGGCCTATAGAAGACTAGTACCTAATTTTTTTGCTATAGAGTTTGATGAGTATAGAGAATGTTGGAAAGCCCGAGGGATGAGCAAAACAACAAAGAAACGAATTTGAATCTTTTAGTCTGAAGAGAGGTTGGAAGGTTAAAGACTGCCTTATTAATGGAATTCAAGTTATATAGAAGTTTTATAATTGAGTCAAAATAAATTAACCTTTCTCAAAGGCAATTTGGATTTCTGTTCCAATGCCTTTAAATAAGGGTAAGTGGGGGAATGATAAAGGGGGCGGGATGATAGAAAGTCTGTGAGCGTGGGCAACGTTGCCTGGGATTTCCTTCATTTCACCTCATGACAGAGCGGTCAGGACTTCTCCCTCTCAGATTTTTTCCCCAATCTTTCCTTTCCATCTGTCCTTTCACCATTTCTGTCTAGAATAAAACATTTTTCTGAAAAGACTGCTCCATGTACACTACTGCAAAACTATCTTTGGAGATTGGTGCAACCGCCTTCCGATGTTAGAATGAGAGAAAATCAGCTAATCAGAAGTTACCAAGCACGGTTTTAATTTGGTATAAGGCAGGCATTTCTGATAGTGATGGTTGTTAAACACAAGAGAGCTGTGGGGGAGGGGAGCTATCTATCACAGTAGATAGCTTTACCAGTTTAGAGATGTCTTGAAAAGCAAAAAATGCCCCAAATGGCTTGCTGAACTTTTCACTTCAATTTATAGTATCTAAACAATATAAACATTATATTTCTAAATTCTAGACTATTTGTAGTGCTCTATTCATTCTATAAAATGTTATGCTATATGACTTTCATTGTTTGATCTTTGGCCTGCCATTTTTACTTTACAATCTACTCCACAGGTTACTATTGTTATTGATAAAGGTTGTATTCTGAATGATTAAAATATGCTTCAAAAGTAAGAGTTTTGTTGGTTCGTTTTTGAAAAACAAATGCAAGGCTACCCTTTTTCAATTTTCTTAGTTATCAAATTAGATTAAAATTAACCTTACCTTAATAATTTTTATCATATGAGGTGATTACTAAGTGAAATAATCAGGATTTAAAGTACATAAAATTTGTGTCTAATACATACTAGATGTTTTTGATGTTTACTCATAATACTATCCATTGTTTACTGTTGACTCCCTAAAGACCATTGTGATGATTAGTTTTATGTGTCAATTTGACTGGGCCGTAGCACACCCAGATATCTGGTTAAACATTATTTCTGGATGTGTCTGTGAGGGTGATTCTGGAAGAGAGATTATCATTTGAATTGGTGGACTGGGTAAATCGCTTTGCCCTCCCCAATGTGGGTGGGTATTCTTCAACCCACTGAGGGCCTGAATAGAACAAAAAGGTGAATTCTCTCTCTTTTTCCTGACTGCTTGAGCTGGAACTTAGGTCTTCCCTTGCCCTTGGACTGAGACTTACACCATGGTGCTCCCGATTCTCAGGTCTTTAGACTTGGACTGGAATTTACACCGCAGTCTTTCTGGGTATCCAGATTGTAAATGGCAGATCATGAGAATTTTCTCACCTTGCAGAATTCCATGACCAAATCCTTATAAAAAATTTCTTTATATATCTATTTTTCTATATCTGTCCTATCTGTCTCTCTCTCTCTGTCTTTGTCTGTTTTCTTTTGCTTATAACAGAATACATGAAACTGGGTAATTTGTAAAAACAGATGTTTATTTCTTACAGTTCTGGAGTCTTGGAATCCAAGGTGAAGGTGGCATATCTGGAGAAGACCCTTTTTCTCGTTGGAAACTCTCTTCAGAGTCCCAAGGTGGCACAGGGGATCACATGGTGAGAGGGCAAGAGCACAGATGTTTATTTCTTACAGTTCTGGAGTCTTGGAATCCAAGGTGAAGGTGGCATATCTGGTGAAGACCCTTTTTCTCGTTGGAAACTCTCTTCAGAGTCCCAAGGTGGCACAGGGGATCACATGGTGAGAGGGCAAGAGTATGTTCATGTTCCAGCTCAAGTCTCTCTTCTTTTTCTTGCAAAGCTACCAGTTTTACTCCCATGATAACTCATTAATCCATTAACCCATTAATCCATTAATTCAATTATCCATGAATAGATTAATCCATTCATGAGGACATAGCCCTCATGACTGACCCAATCACCTCTTAAAGGCTTAATTCCACACTGGAAATTAAGTTTCAGCATGAGCTCTGGAGGGCACAATATTCATACTATAGCTCTATCTATCTATCTCCTGGAGAACCCTCTATTTCTCTGGAGAACCCTGATTAATACAGACGTCATAAAAATTTGTTGATCAAGGAAAGCTTAGTGGATATATAGCAGCGAATAAGAACAGCTCTTGATAAAGTCTTAGCTGTGTCAGAATGGGACATAAGGAAAAGATATTTACAGAGTTTAAGAGAGTGTGTTGAGTGATTTTAATGCAGGCCTTACAAGCTTGAGAAATTGTAGGGATTGGGCAAAGTAGTACATATTAGCTTTGGATTTGTGGATACAGTGAGGTGAGAGGCTTCACAAAAATTCTGAATAAACAAGCTATTGATCTTGATAAGTAAACTCTTTAATTAATACAGTCTTTTCTTATAGAAGTAGTTGTTTATGGGTCAAAAAGCTGAGTTATTTTGCTCGGTCCCAGAATTTCATAACACAGGGGCAGAACAGTATGCCTGGAAGTAGCATCAACACAGGTCAGGGAGTTATGTCAATTTTAAATTTGTAATTTTATATTTAACCTCCCAAATGAGTAGATATAAAATAGAGGACTAAAATTCTTAATATCATTTCTTAAAAACGGCTGGATTCTCAATTTTAAAATCCTTCATTTTTCCTTCATATGAAAGGACAGATTAGCTCTTATTTTCATATTTTAAAAAATGTAATATTAGTGATTCTACTGAGATTTCCAGCTAATACAATATTTTAAATCATAGTGTAAAATTTTAATATGAGAATTCTGTATTTAATGGTGCTAAAACCAAACTCTAAATCTTTTTGAATTTTGCACATTTCAAGTTGATTTTGAAGAGTATTCATTAAGACCTTGATTTAAAAATGACGTAAGTGCTAAGGATAAAATTAGACAAGAAAATGTGCTTATAGAAAATTTATTGGAAAATGATTTCTTGTTAAATAATGTATTTTTTCACACATTACTAGGAGTAGGACAAAATTTAAAATAAAACTAAGTCTAAAATACTGACCTGTTAATTGAAATAATACTTTGTATAAGACATCACCGACCACAACTATCTTGAATTAATATTAAAATATGTCAATATTAGTAGAAAAATAGAAAAACAAACCCGACCACAACTATCTTGAATTAATATTAAAATATGTCAATATTAGTAGAAAAATAGAAAAAAAAAAAAAAAACAAACAAACCCTAAATATCGGTTCAACAATAGGCACACATGTAACCACTGTAATCATGTTCACAAAAACTTTTCAAATTATGACAAATTGCACATGAAACAATTCAAGAGTAATAAAACCTGTAAATCACATTTGCAGTACGTATAATCTTGTAGCATATATTATCAGTTGCCTGCCAAATGTCCAGTTTATTTCATTTTGTTTATACTGATTTGTTTGAGGGAGGGAATGCCCAGCTAAACATTATCCTGCCCCAAATCTCTTCAAAGCATGCATGTCCAAATGATATTCTGCTGCAAATTTCTGGGTAACTTTTGCTTTTCTGACATATGCCCTGTCCCATCATCTTTGATGCTTCCTTCTTCCTTCTGCATGAAATGCAGGGAATAGTTATCTTGCTAGTGTGAGGTTACCATGAAGGCAAAGCTATAATATAACAATGGAGGAGTGGAAAGAGGGAAGAGGCATGGTCCCTGGAGGCACTACAGCGGGCCCAGCGCTTCCTATCTCTGTATTGTTTGTTATGTCAAAGCAAAAAAAACAGTAACAAAGAAATTAGGAAAAATTAGGAAAAAACAACTTTCCTTTCATTAAACTCCTGTAATAAGTTTCCACTGCATGCTGCTGAACACAGTCCTCAACTGAAACAGATTTTAATTCTGCTAAAAATTAAATAAATAAATAAATAAATGAAAAAAAAAAAACCCACTAAATATTAATTTTAGTAATTTATGCACGTTGTAGTGGATAAATTAAAATGTTATTCTCTGTGCTATACATTTTCAAGCATGTGCAATGATTATACATTTATTTTATTATCAGAAGGAAGAAATAATTGTATATATGCATAAATAAAAGTTAGTATCCTTTTATTTAAGGAGTAGATTTACAGAGTGTTAAAGTTAATATGCCTACATATTTTCATGACACACACACCAGACATGCATATAAGAAAGAAAATAAGAATTATGATGTCTTATATGTAGAAGAAAAGACTATTAAGAAACTAATACGACCCTTGGACACACTGGGAGTCTGCCCAAACAAGCATGACAAGTGTATAAGTAAAGAAAATTAAACTAATTTAAGCAAAGAAGCTAAGAAGTTTCTGTTCCTTTCATAGGTTGTTTACAAACTTTAATTCAATAGAGAGGTTTGTAGCACATAATGTTCAGCTATACCTATAGACAATTAAAGAATGCTCCTAAGTATAAGTGAATACATTGGCCAGGTAAACAGAAAGGCGAGATATTGTGTTGATTATTTCTGTGTAATGAGAACAGATTTGAAAATAGTCCAAGGCATTATTAGTGGTTCTTTCAAAAGTGTTCTTTATTTGGTTCCTAAGTTGGTTTTTTGTATTGTTCATATTTATTTAATAAAACATACTTTGTTTTCAGTTCATAAAAGTCATAAAACAATTTTATAAAAAAGTATAAAGTGACAATTTAAATGAGAAGCTCTGCTAGTTTCCCAACCGTTCTTGTGAGCATTTCTTTTTTTTTTTTTTTGTGACCGGTAAGGGGATCGCAACCCTTGGCTTGGCGTCGCCCACACCGCGCTCAGCCAGTGAGCGCACCGGCCATCCCTATATAGGATCCGAACCCACAGCGGGAGCACTGCTGTGCTCCCAGCGCCGCACGCTCCCGAGTGAGCCATGGGGTCGGCCCATGAGCATTTCTTTATATTTATTTTTATTCCCCCTTTTCCCCCATAATAATTTGGGAGCAAGACAAATAAGTGTATTTTATTGTTCTACTAAAGTGGTTTTTAATGTCAAAAATGTTTGAGGACAACACATAGTTCTAAAGTGTAAGGTATTCAAAATTGAGGTCATATAATAAATTTTGCTTATGGAGATTTATTTTCTTTTGTTCCATAAGTCATTCACCAATACTGGCTGGACCTCTGTGGATATCATATCACTTCATGAGTGTGAAGTATGCATAAAGGAAATGTACTTCACAGGGCCTGGTTTTCCTAAGCCTTGCAATTTCAAATATTGACCTTGCAAAGGACAGGAAATTTTCCCCAGGCTACAGTCTCTGTTGTAATATAAAGAATTGTAACACAGCAAGGTTGCTGGTTCAAGGACAGACAGATTACTGATTGATATGTAAAGATACTGGGAAATTGCTGTAAGAAGAGAATGTTTGTTAAAACCAAGCTTTTATTAGTGGATCAACTTAATTGCATTATAGAATGTCATCTTACTGAATGTTACCAGCTTCTATTGTTAAACTTGTTAAACGCTAATTAGCAGAAACCCCATCTATGTTCTCTTTCTGAAACTTCCTGGTCTGGAGAATAAATGCAGGAAGGGAACCCCAATTTGTGCTTAATTTCCCAAATGCAAGGAATGCCTCTATCTTGAGGGTTCTGGGAGTTAACCCCTTTTGGGGGCTTCTCACTGCTCAGAAGAGATGGGCTTTGAGTAATCTTTGGTGGCTCCATCTCCCAGGGAAAAAGGGATGACAAATCTGTGGGAGGCAAAGCAACAATGAGCACAGTAGGAGGCTAAAACAATCAAAACCAGGATTTCTCTTTTGTAGTTCTAGAAGCCTGACCAATATGGTACCAATATTTTATATAAATGTTAGAGCTGGAAGAGTCATTACTGCTCACTTACTCTACACCCTTTATTATACAGATGAGGAAACTAGACAACTCTAGGCTCCAAACAAACTGAAGTGCTCTCATTTCTCCCAATATTTCAATCACTTTCTCACCTCAGGAGCTGAACACATTTTGTTTCCTTTGCTAGGACACAATACAACTTGCTTGAATAACTCTAAACTTACCACTTCTTCCAGGAAGCTTTCCCTGAAGCCCCCAAATCTAGATTAGTCTTCTTTCTTCGTTCTCTCAGAGAAAACTGTACATCATTTCTTTGTCAGTTACCATGCTGGGCCATAATTGTTATTTTGCATTTCTTTGTGGCTCTCTAATTGTAAACTTAATGTAAGATGGGCAAGGATTTGGTTTTCCTTTGTTCGTCATGGCTTCAGTACATAGATTCCACATGGTAGTTGCTCACAAATATTTATATATTGAATGTCTGACTTGTTAAAAGTTAATAATCAAATGTGTCATTTCATAAACAATGTTTGTAAAACATACAAATATCTACATATAAAAGTAAAACATGTATTTTTTTGTGTTTCGAGATTATTAAATTACAGGTGAAAAAACCAAGAATACTTTTAATTTAACAAGAAATTGAGGCTGCTGCTTCTGATTGCATGCAGCTAGAAAAGCAATAATAGACTTATTTTGTTCTAAAGCGTAAAATTCAAATTTCCCAAGAAACATTGCAGTTTTATGTGACAATAGGTATTTTCCCAGAAATAATGATAAATAAATTACTGCATTCAGACAATGGAATTCTAAGCTGCAATGAGGATAAATTAACTACACCTACATGCAATAATATGGATGAGTCTCACAGAAATGATGTTGAGTGAAAGAAGCACAAAACCAAAAACTACATATTAATGATTCCACTTACATGTTGTTCAAAAACAGGCAAAACTAATCTGTGTTGTTGGAAATTAGAATAGTGGTTACCCCTTGTGGGAGCAGTGACTGGAAAAAGTGAGAGGGTGTTTCTGTAGTGCTGACCCTGTTCAGCTTCTTATAGGTCCTGGTTTCATAGTTATTCATCTTATGTAAATTCGTGGTGGTATACAATTACAATCTGTTCACTTTTTTTATGCATACTTTTATTTCAATAAAAATACATATGCATGCTCCCACTCCTCACATACCCTCAAACCTTTCAAATTTAAGAACCCATGCAGTAGAACTGAATAATGAAATGAGTTATAATTTGCACACATGTGCATATACACACTAGTTTATACTCACTGCTAGGAATCTGTATATGAATGTCCCAGTCTCCCCAGCAGCCCATGATACTACTGCACTATAAACTGGAGTTCCACTTGCTGCATGCTTTATTGATTTTTCTTCCTGTCATGCTCCCTTTTCTCCACTTCCTCGTTCCTGTAGGTTTTCCTGAATGACTTTCTAAACAGACTACTTATCCCTCAGCTCCTGCTTTGGGTGGGTCACAAGGATACTCTTCTGACATGTATTCATCATTTGGAAATATTTTTAAATTATGAATTTGTTTTTCCAGTTCCATTATCTTCTGAATTTTATGAACATAGAGCTTCACCAGATGTGGAAATCATAAGAGAGTGTTTCATCTCACCTCTTTTCAACATTTTTATGAATGGATAAACAGATGCTGTACACATACTAGGTAAATATGAGAAGTGCTTCCTTGTCCCAATTTTTTTCCCTCACTCTTCATTTAGCACAAGTGTCTGAAAATGAATTATTAGTGACTTTCCTCAGTGTTAAGATATATTTCCAAGAACCTTTTTTTAAAATGCCAGTGATGATGCATTAATGTATTATCAACCATTACATCTTAACCTCACAAAACTATGTCTTCAATCTCCCTCAAAGCTCTTGTGAGAAGGACCTGTCCAACAACAGGTTCACAGGGAAGCTTCCCACTTTTTCGCTCTTCTACATCTCTACCTGTGTAAGCATCATGTTTGAAATCCTCTGTACTATTTTGCTAGAGCTGCCATAACAAAGTACCACAGCCTGAGTGGCTTAAACATCAGAAACTTATTTTCTCACAGTTCTGGAGGCTAGAAGTCTGAGATCAAGGTGTTGGCCAGTTTGTTTTTTTCCGAGGCCTCTTTCCTTGGCTTCCATTGTGCTCTCATAGAGCCTCTTCTCTGAAACATGCACTCATATTTCTGGTGTCTCTCTGTATGTCCCAATAGCCGCTTTTTATAAGGATATCAATCAGGTTGGATTAGGGCACACCCCAATGGCCTCGTTTGACTTGACCACCTCTTTAAAGGCCCTGTCTTCAAACAGAGTAACATCGTGAGGTACTGAGAGTTAGGATTTCAACATAAGAATTTTGGGGAGATAAAATTCATCCCATAACAGCCACTCTGGTTTTAGAAAATATAATAGTAGAACCCACTGAAAGTAAGCAAGGAGGAAAGCTGCTCATTGCTGTAACTGAGCAAAGAAATGAGATAGAAGGATCTGCTCAGGTTAGATACATGAGAGGTGAGGCGAGGAATGCAAAGCAGAAACCCTCATCAGCAATAAGTGGTGTGAATTTTCTGGAGTTGGGTACCACTTATGGGCTTCCAGAAAGTGTACTAATCTAGCTGAGGAAGGACACTCTCCTCCACTTTATAAAAGTACTGTTTTTTCAGATTGTTATTGTAGAGTCTTAAGAGACAGTCTCCCCTGGGATTTTGAGTTCCATATCTATCACCAGCTAGCTCTTATAGTATGCCTGTTACTTAATCCTTGATTCTTTTTCTGGGAGCTCTCTTAAAGGATTCATGTGAAGTATAAATGAGACAATGAGTATAAATTGCTAAGGTATAGTAGAACTTAATAGATGCTCAATGAACTTTTATCTCTATGTTCACATTATCTTACAAGTCCTGAGGAAATACTTCATAAATCATGCAAGTTTTGAAATGGTGAAGAAAACTAAAGCCATGGAAACATTTGCTGGTCAGGGAACACGAGAAGCCTTAGGAGCTTGGCAATAGAAAGTATTTAGAAGCCAAAAGGTAGTTTGGCAGAGGTTGAATAGAAATTTTGATTTTTTAATCCTATTTTTGCTAATGTGATGGGTGTGTAAAGAACATCAGCATAAATGACATTGTTTATAGAACCCAGTTGTAGCAGCTAATCAGGCTTCAAAAGATTAATTAGAGGAAATCTGTTCATCTTCAGAGAATACTAGTTTTCTCATTGCTGTGAATGCCCCCCTGGTTATTTGGTTATTATTTGGTAAACTGGAAGGTCAAAGTGAGCATCTTTTTATGGAGCTCTGCTCTTGTTTGTTGATGCTTCTAGTTGCTTACTTTCTGTACTTTGCTAGGCATTTGCCTAATGGATTTGGGATATTGACAGTTGTAGAGCCATGGATTTGAGCTGTGCAGAGTAAATACCTAAATGTTTGTTTGTTCTTTGCACACACTAAGAAAGTAAATGTGGTGTCTTTTAAAATCATGAACACCTGCAATAGCGAAACTCAGGTTAGGCAGAGTCTAAATCACCCTCTAAAATAGCAGAACACGTAGGCACAGAGCTTACTGGTACTTGGCCATTTTCACGTTGACTACTGCCATATAATTCCCAAAATATTGCTCCTTCGGTTTTGTGTGCACTCCAAGCACATTACTTTTTTCTATCCTAGAAATATTTCAAACAATATAATCTAACACATTGGCTAAGCATCTGAAAATTTGTATTTTTTAAAAAAGTTTTTATTGTTAATTGTCCAGTATCTACCGATTTAAGGAATGCTAAATAATGCTTAAAAGCTGAATGATCCTTTCCATTTCTTTTTGCTTGTACCTCATTAAATTATAGTGTAGGAGAAACTGTGATATAATAAAGTCATATGAAGATGTATCGGAAATCATAAGAAAGAAAGATGAGATGATGACTATAAAAGGCTGGAAAGAATGATAACAGGGATCGTATAGATACGAAAACAAGTAAAAAGAAAGATCATCATAGTATTAGGGCTTTTTTTCTTTGTCGTCACTGCCAGCTTCTCTTGAAGTATATACACCTTCTTTGTCGTCACTGCCAGCTTCTCTTGAAGTATATACACCTTTGAGAATATATCCATGAATGACTCTGCCCTGAATTTCTGCTGGTTCATTTAACCAGGCACATTTTTGTTTAGATCATGTTTAGGCTTTACCCAAAAAAGAAAAAAAAAAAGTTTTTTACGTGTATGCAGAAACTCGTGGCATGTAACAGTAATGACTTAAACTTTAAAAACAAGCTCTATACACCTCACTGGGATAATTAGTGTTTCCCAGTGGGAGTGGGAAAAAAATCTTCAGATTAATAAGAAAACTTCTTATTTAGAAAAGTCTTTTTGGCTTTGTATTTTACATTAATATTTTTTGGCCAAAGGAATTAATTGTTTAATAAACCAATAGTACTTATTAATATCACTAATAGCAAGAGCATACCCTTCTTCACAAAAAATACAACGTCTTCTGGAATTTAAATTTTTTGTGTTTTCAGAGCGTGTAAATTTAACCTTGTAAAGACCAGAAATATCCTTGTGACCCACCCTTTGAGGATGAATGTGTAATTTACATTCAGCATGTAGCATAGTTATTTAAAAGCATGATTTAGTTCCACAAAATAATTTTATAGATCAGACTTAAGTATAATATCCCATTATCTATCTACTGCCTGCCTGTCTTTCTATCTATTTATCTAGTCTAATTTGCCTGTCTGTCTTTATGTATTGATAAAATGCTTATTCCTACTTTCATCAAAGTCTAATTTGAATATTGACATAACTGTCTGATATCTACTGCCTGCCTGTCTTTCTATCTATTTATCTAGTCTAATTTGCCTGTCTGTCTTTATATATTGATAAAATGCTTATTCCTACTTTCATCAAAGTCTAATTTGAATATTGACATAACTGTCTGATTTTTTTTTTTTTGGCTTTTGTTATTGGCTATACATTCAAAAATGCATGAGAGACATTAATCTGTATTATTCTGTTTTTAAGTTTTCCTTCACCATTAGTGGCAGTTTTTTAAGTATACAGAAAACATCCCCAAGGAATGCTGTAAAGATCGGTGATAAAATGCTTGACAGCTGTTCGCGTTGGGCAGAACATATTTTTCCTTTCAGAAAGAAATCTGAACACCAGGGATTCTTCCCTTACTGCTAAGTGTCTTTTGGTGATTTACGTAGCCTGTCATCACAAGAGAAAGCTGACCATTGTTGGAATGGTGGCCCTTTCATGCTCTTTCATTTAATTTTCTTCCCTTACTGCTAAGTGTCTTTTGGTGATTTACGTAGCCTGTCATCACAAGAGAAAGCTGGCCATTGTTGGAATGGTGGCCCTTTCATGCTCTTTCATTTTTTTATTTTTTATTTTTTGACAAGTAATGTTCAGAGCTCCTTTCTGTTGTTGGTGGTTTGGTGAGGTCCATAAACAGCAGAAGAAAAGCTCGGGATATCAGAAAAGTTTCTATTTCTTCTGTTGACTCCTCTCAATAAAGGGCATTTGGTTGAATATGATTAAAGTTTAAAATATACAAAAAACTGTTATTTTATTTTAAAATGAAATTATTTACAGTTCACTTGGATGGTTTTCCATCACAGAAGAACTTAGACATCAATACATTCCATCAGTGTATTGGTTAATCAAACTGAATGTATCATAAATAATAAGATCGGCAACTTCTCCTAGTCATCACAGGCAAATCAGGAATAAAGACAAGTAAAAAGTAATTTTCCTCATTTATTTTTGTTCTCCTTCCCTAGCATAGCCATGTAACTGAGAGGTAATCACACAGAATTTACAGTTTTTATTTTTTGTGTGTTTGTTTTTAGACACTGTATTAGTCAGGGTTCTTAACACAGGACATAGCTTCTTGAGAGTCAAACAGTTCTATTTTGAGCTAGGTGTTATCTACCTTATACCGTGAAATAGTCTATTTGAATAAACAATTCATGAGTGTAGCTTATCTTTTTTTTTTTTAACCTCTCTAAATGTATGAATTACCTAAGTCTCTGCCCATAAGCCCTTGTCTCAACTCTCTTGCTCTTTCTTTACAATCCAATCCACTCCCACATATTTGTGAATACTGTGAGCTATCATAATTTGGGGAACTTTCTGATTCCAGTCATTGGTTGCCTCTGAGGCAAGCAGGCAGTGTTTCTAACTCACCTGAGCAGAAACCTGGTATATGCAATTAATCCTCTGTTTCCAGACAAAGTTCCTCTGTATAGAACACACCCAAAATTTGTCATTACTACCTCCACAAAACATCCCACTATCTAAATACCTACCTCTGGTGTGACAGATGTATATAAAAATCACCAAACATCTCAGTGATGCTTCTGCCCAAAAGAAGGTGCTGTGTAAGTATAAACATCAAGAAGGTGAGAGCTTTTACAAAGATAAAAGGGGATGAGAATTTATAGATTATCCCAGGGCAGAACAGAAAACTCTGGCCTCATAATTTTGCCAAAAAACTCAAAGCTGTCCTTCAGCCCAGGGCTACATGTGCTCTGTGTTCTCTCTCACAAATGGTGCTTATCCTGACAAAATATTCCAAAGTCTTCCATTTTAATAAAATATGTAAATCCTCAAAAAATTGAAAAATTGAATGTCTTTATCAAGTGTGTGATTTGATCATAGCCCACAACTGTCACACAACACTTCTGACTCATTTATTCATAAATATTGAATAATATAAAGTCTAAAACTAGAATGTACCCTTCTAGTCAGTTAAAAATACTTCTTTAAACAGCAGGGAGTCAGCTGAGTAATATAATTAAGATATATGAACAAATAATTTTTCTGTTTGAAGAAGTGTTGCGAACAGAAAAAAAAAGATGTAATATTGATTTTAGGGAGACAGTAAAAGATGGATAAGTACAAGTTTTAGAATTTATATTGCACCTCTTGCCTGTTGTAGCAGATTATAGTTGTCTAAATAACTGCAGGGCTATCTCCCACCCCACACGTTCTTCTTACAATGTGATTTGCCAGTCTTCCCACTGAGAATTGAGGTCTATATTTTCTTTCCTTGCATCTGGATGGAGGCTTATGATTGCTCTAATAAACAGAGTACAGCAGGAGTGATGCCTTGTGATGTATAAAGCTAGGTAATAAAAAGAATAAAAGATCCATATGACTCTCATGGGAGACTTGCCTTAAGAACCAAGCCACCATGTTTTGAGGTAGCCCAAGCTAGCATGCAAGAAGAGACCACAGAGAGGAGCAAGGTCCCCAACCAACAGCCACCATCATCCACCAAACATAAGAGTGAACAAAGCTTAAAGATTATTTTAGGCCCCAGGTTTTAAGTCTTCCAGCTGAGGCACCAGGCAGTGTGGAATAAAGGCAAGCAATCCCTTCTGGGTTCTGTCCATATTCCTGGCCCTAAGAATCCCTGAGTACAGTAAGTTTTTATTCTATGAAATTAAGTTTTTGGGTAATATGTTATAGAGCTACAGTAACTGGAACACCTACCTCCTCTTAAGGAAATAAAGCATGTGCAACGACGACAAAAGTCAAATTATCGGTTCATTTTACATTGAGATTAACTAAATATTACATTTAGAACCATGCATAAAATATTTTTATTTGATAGTATGTACATTTATTATAAACTATCTTACAAACAGAATAAAAGAAAACAAAAATCCTAGAAAATCTTCTTATTTAGATTTACATTTCTGTGTGTGTATGTATATGTATGTGTGTGTTGTTATTTCAATTTATTCTCTGGTCCCTTGACTCGTGCTGTATCTAATCTTGGGTCTTTTTGTCCAGACTGTAGGGTTCCATGTACTCTGGCTCTCATTGTCACAATAATCCACTCTTAGTCACATGCAGAAGCATTCAGCTGCTCCCTGCACTTGCTCAAGGCATGTAGGTGACCTCTGAGAAGCTATTCCGAAAGAGTGTCTGCCTTATGATTCCCTGAAGCTCTCTAAATGCAATTTTGTACTAATCTACTCTGTGGTAGTGGTAAAGAATATATAGGGCTGACCACACTTTCAGTTCTTAATATGCCATCTGATTTCATTTCTGGCTGTAAGAGACTATGGGAAAAAATAGTTGAAATGTTTGACTTACTAAATCAAACACTGGGTAAGGATAGAATAACTACTCAGAATAAATAAGGAGAAAATGTAGAGGAATCACACTCTTAGAAGAATGTAAATTTAGAACAGAATTATAGAAATACTGCAATTGGCAATGGGTGTTTTGCAAATTGTAGATAATTTGAAATGTGAACTTCTTTAATTGCTCATAGCAAATCCCAGATGATTCCTAAAGGTTTTTTTTTTTTCCTTTCCCAAAGGGATTTCCCTTTAGAACTATGTTAATGTGAATCTTTCTTTTAACAATCAGTCAAGTAGCAATAACAATGTTCAATGTGAACTTCTTTAATTGCTCATAGCAAATCCCAGATGATTCCTAAAGGTTTTTTTTTTTCCCTTCCCAAAGGGATTTCCCTTTAGAACTATGTTAATATGAATCTTTCTTTTAACAATCAGTCAAGTAGCAATTACAATGTTCTTTTTTTTTTTTATGAATTAGAACCTGTGGGTTAACATTTTTCCCTATATGTCATAATATTTTTATGTCATACTTGCTGAAACAACATATTTCAAAGAGACAGTAATCCAAATAAGCACTAAGTTTAAGGACACATTTTATATATTATTAGATCTTAGGTCTGAATGGAAATGCTGTAAAGATAATGTATTGAGAGTCATGCCATAATTAGGAATGGGCAGAAATTATTCTTAATGACCAATTTTATAAAACTATGATTCTCTGAAAATAATTTGTTTTAAAATTTATTTCTCTCTGTGTGTTTGTATGTGTGTGATTTATTTATTTATTTTAGTTATGTGGGTTTTTTTAAACATGTCTATTGTACATATTTATATTTCAGTATATGTATACACTGTGTATTGATCAATTCAGGTTAGTTAGCCTATTCATCATTACAAAACGTAATCACTTCTTTATGATGTGCACATTTGAGCACCTCTCTTCAAGACGTTTGGTTACATGAAGTAAAACATTATTGATTATAGATTTCTGGGTCGATTGTACACCAGTAGGGCTTATTTTTCCTATCTTGCTCTACTTTTGCATCCATTAATCAGCCTTTCACTATCTTTCCTCCCCTTTCTCCTTTCCCACCTCTAGTGACCACAGTTCTTCTCTTTCCTTTTACCAGTTCAACTTATTATTTACTTGTTTTTGTTTGTTTGTTTGCTTGTTTTGTTTTATTCTCTTTTTTTAGCTCCTACATATGAGTATGTGTGGTATTTCTCTTTCTGTGCCTGGCTTATTTCACTTAACATAATTTTCTTCAAGCTCATCCATGGTGTTGTGAATGGCAGAATTTCATTATATTTTTATGGCTGAGTAGTATTTCATAGCATGTATGTATCACATTTTCTTCATCCAGTCATCTGTGGATGGACATTTAGGATGGTCCCATATCTTGACTATTGTGAACAGAGCTGTGATAAACGTGGGGTTACTCATTTCCCTTTGACAGGACGATTTCCATTCCTTTGGGTATATACCTAGCAGTGGGATTTCTGGATCATATTGCAGTTCTATCTGTAGTTGTTTGAGAAATATCTATACTGTTTTCTGCAATGGCTGTACAAGTTTACAATCCCACCAACAATGTATAAGGGTTCCTTTTTCTCCGTATCATAACCAGCATTTATTATTTTCTGTCTTTGATAATTCCCAGTCTAACAGGGGTGAGATGATATCTCAATATGGTTTTGATTTGCCTTTCCCTGATGATTAGTGATGGTGAGCATTTTTTTCATATATGTTTGCCGTTTTTATGTTTTCTTTTGAGAAATGTCCATTGAGCTCCCTTGCCCATTTTTAATTGGGTTATTTGGTTTTTCACTATGAGGTGTTTAAATTCCTTGCATATTATGAAAATTAGCCCCATGTAGGATTCTGTAGGTTGTCTCTTTGCTCTGTTGATTGTTCTCTTTGTGTGTAGAAGCTTTTTAGTTTGATGTAGTCCCATTTGTTTATTTTTACTTTTGTTGCTTGTGCTTTTGAGGTCTTATTCATAAAGTTTTTGCCTAGTTCTGTGTCCTACAGCATTTTTCCCTGTGTTTTCTTCCAGAAGTTTTATAGTTTCAGGTCTTATGTTTAAGTCTTTAATCCATTTTGAGCTTATTTTTGTATATGGTGAGAATAGTGGTCTAATTTCATTCTTCTCCACATTGATAAACACTTTTCCCATCACCATTTATTGAAGAGGCTGTCCTTCACCCAACATATGTTTTTAGAGCTTTTACCAGTGATCAATTGGCTGAAAGTACATGAGTTTATTTCTGGGCTTTCTATTCTTTTCCATTAGTCCAAGTGCTTGTTTTTATGCAAGTACCATGCTGTTTTGGTTACTATAGCTTTGTAGTATAATTTGAAGTCAGGTAGTGTTATGCCTCACACTGTACTCTTTTTGCTCAGGATTTCTTTGGCTATTTGAGGTCTTTTGTTGTTCTCTATCAATATGAAGATTGTTTTTTCTATTTCTGTGAGAATGTCATTGGTCATTTGATAAGGATTGAGTTTAATCTGTAAATCACTTCAATAGCATGGACATTTTCACAACATTCACTCTACCAATCCATAAGCATGGAATATCTTTCTATTTTTGTGTGTTCTCTTTAATTTCTTTCATCAATGTTTTGTAGTATTCATTGAACAGATCTTTCACCTCCTTGGTTAGAATTATTCTTAGGTATTTTATTTTTTGGTAGCTCTTGTAAATGGGATTGCTTTCTTGTCTTCTTTTCCTGCTAGTTTAGTGTTAGTGTATAGAAATGTTACTGACTTTTGTATATTGATTTTATATCCTCCAACTTTACTAAATTTGTTGATCAGCTCTAAGAGTTTCTTTGATGGAATCTTTAGGGTTTTCTACATATAAGATCATGTCATCTGCAAACAGTGACAATTTCAC
This sequence comes from Galeopterus variegatus, assembly GCF_000696425.1. Lineage (NCBI taxonomy): Eukaryota > Metazoa > Chordata > Mammalia > Dermoptera > Cynocephalidae > Galeopterus > Galeopterus variegatus. The sequence goes on along the minus strand of NW_007728976.1, from coordinate 94,712 downwards.
TTCCCATTTCCCAATGTGGATGCCCTTTATTTCTTTCTCTTTCCTATTTGCTTTGGCTAGAAAATTCAGTACCATGTTAAACAGGAGTGGTGAGAATGGATATCCTTGTCTTCTTTCCATTCTTAGGAGAAAAACTTACAAGTTTTCCTCATTCAGGATGATACTAGTTGTGGGTTTGACATATATGGCATTTATTGTGTTGAGATACTTTCCTTCTACACCTAATTTGTTGATAGTTTTTAATCATAAAAATATGTTGAATTTGGTCAAATGATTTTTCTGTTTCTAATGAGATGATTATATGGTTTTTATCTTTCATTTTGTTGGTGTGGTGTATTGTATTTATTGTTATGCATATATTGAATCATCCTTGCATCCCTGGGATGAATCCCACTTGATTTTTTTTTTTACTATTAGCATATTCATTATTAATGTATTAATGGAACCAACCTAAATGTCCATTAATGGATGACTGGATAAGGAAAATATGGTCTATACACACTTTGCTGAGAATTTTTGCATCTAAGCTCATCAAGGATATTGGCCTGTAGCTTTGTTTTATGTGTCTGTCTGGTTTTGGTAGCAGGATGATGCTGGCCTCATAGAGTGAGTTTGGGAAAATAACCTCTGCTTTGATATTTTGGAATAGTTGGTGTTAAGTCTTCTTTAAAAATGTGGTAGAATTCAGCAGTGAAGCCATTGGTCCTGTGCTTTTCTTTGATGGGAGACTGTTGATACTGATTCAATCTCTTTACTTGTTATTGGTCTGTTCAGGTTTTCAATTTCTTTTTGTTTCAGTCTTGAAAGGGTGTATGTGTCTAGAAATTTACCCATTTCTTCTTGATTTTCAAATTTGTTGCCATGTAGTTTTGTATAATAGTCACTAATGGTTCCTTGTATTTCTGTGGAATCAGTATAATGTCTTTTTTTTTTCATTCCTAATTTTTGATATTTGGATTTCTTCTTTTCCTCTCTTAGTCAGTCTAGCTAGTGGTTTGTCAATTTTGTTCATCTTCTCAAGAAACCAACCTTTTTTGGTCAATCTTTTGTATCATTTTTGTGGTCTCTATTTCATTTAGTTCTGCTCTAATCTTCATTATTTATTTCTACCTACTAATTTTGGGGTTGAATTGTTCTTGCTTTTATAATTCCCTGAGGTATAATGGTAGGTTGTTTATCTGGAATCTTTCAGTTTTTTTGATGTAAGCACTTATTGCAATTATCTTCCCTCTTAGTAATGCTTTTGCAGTATCTCATAGGTTTTGATAAGCTGTGCTTATACTTTCATTCATTTCAAGGAATTTTTTAATTTCCTAATTTATTTCTTCTTTGACCCATTTGTCATTCAAAAGCATGTTGTTTAATTTCCATGTATTTGTACAGTTTAGAAAGTTTTGTTTGTTGTTAATTTGTAGTTTTATTCCATTGTGGTCCTAAAGAATACTTTATATGATTTCAATTTTTTAAAAATTTTGAGCTGGATTTACAACCTAACATGTGGTATATCATAGGGAATGTATTTGTACAGTTTAGAAAGTTTTGTTTGTTGTTAATTTGTAGTTTTATTCCATTGTGGTTCTAAAGAATACTTTATATGATTTCAATTTTTTAAAAATTTTGAGCTGGATTTACAACCTAACATGTGGTATATCATAGGGAATAATCCATGTGCTGATGAGAAGAATGTGTGCTTATATGTATTTATGACTGTTATATCTTCTTGCTGCATTTATCATTATATAACGTCCTTCTTTGTCTCCTTTTATATTTCTTGTTTTAAAGTCTATTTTATCAGATATAAGTATGGGAACTCCTGCTCATTTTTGGTTTCCACTTGTGTGGAATATCTTTGCCCATTGCTTGACTGTTATTTTATGAGTGTCTTTATTGGTGAAATGTGTTCCTTGTTGGCAGCATATAGTTGGGTCTAGTTTTTTAATTCATTTCCAGTGTGTATCTTTTAAGTGGAGAATTTAAACCATTTACATTCAGGGTTGTTTCTGAAAGGTATTGCCTTATTCCTGCTATTTTATTAATGTTTTGCAGTTGTTTTATATATATTTTTTGTTCCTTTCTTTTCCTTTTATTTTTTGTCTGTGTTGTTTGGTATTTTTTTGTAGTGATAAGATAGTTTTTCTTTCTTACTTGCATATCTGTCCTACAAGTGATTTTTATTTTTTCTCATATATTCATGATGATAGTTATCACTGTTTTGATTCCTGATATAGGACTCCCTTGAGGATTTCTCATAGGGCTGGTCCTGTGGTGATGAATTCCAGCAGTTTTTATATGCCTGGGAAAGATACTACTTCTCCTTCATTTCTGAAAGATAGCTTTGCTGAGTATAGTATCCTTGGCTGGCAATGTTTTGTTTTAGCACTTTGAATAGAGTGACCTGTAAGGTTTCTGTTGGGAAGTTTGCTGTTAATCTGATGGGGATTCCTCAATAGGTGATTTGACACTTTTCTATTGCTGTTTTTAGAATTCTTTCTTTGTCTTTGTCTTTTGGTAATGTGACTATATTGTACCTTAGGGAGGTCCTCTTTGGGTTGAATCTGTTAGAGGTTCTTTGAGCTTCTTGGATCTGGAAGACTGTATCTCTCCCATATATCTGGGAAGATTTTGAATATTATCTCATTAAAAAGGCTTTCAATCCTTTTTCCTCTCTCTTCCCTTGCCAGTAAATCTGTAGTACAGATGTTTGTACACTTAAGGATATCTGAAAGATAACATAGGCTTTCTTCCCTTTTTAAAAATTCTTTTTTCTTTTTCTTTTTTTTATTTTTGGCCCAACTGGGTAATTCAAAAATCCTGCCTCTACTTCAGAAATTCTTTCTTCTGCTTGTTCTAGCCTGTTGTTTAAGCTCTTAGTTGTATTTTTTATTCCATTGAGTGAATTCTTCACTTCCTGGGTTAGTGTTTGTTTCTTTTTTATGGTTTCTATCTTTTCGTTGAATTTCTCATTCATGCCCTGGATTTTTTTTTTTTTTTAACTTGGTTGTGATTTCTGTCTATTTTTTTCTTGTTGGGGTTCCTTTTCAGGCATTTCAGCAGTTTCCTGTCGTTTGGAGTTGGGTATTAGAAAATTATTGTCTTTTAGGGGTCATGTTTCCTTGTTTTTTCATGTTTCTTGTATCTCTGTTTTGATGTCTGGGCTACTGGTGGTGTAGTTGCTTCTTTTAATTTTGGGAGTCACTTTTAAGGGGAGAGACTCTTACTATATTGATAGTTGGGTTGGGTGTAGTAGGTTTGGTTCTGGGTGAGTGTGGTTGTAGGTGCCGGCTTTCTCCCTTTCCCCTTTCTGCTGGCGTAGGCAGGCCTGCTGTGTCAGATGGGACTCTTAAGTCTTGGGGAGGGTGGATTGTGGATCCAAGCAAACCATGCAAGGAAATAGTGAAGGTCCTGCTTGCTGTCCGCTGCGGCTGGGATGGAGAAGTTTCTGAGTCCGGCTGGGCTGGAAGGAGGGGTAGATCCAGATCGCCCTGCATTCCCCCCATGCTCTCTGCTGGTGTGGGTGGGTTTGCTGATTTAGGCAGGACTCTGAGCTCCTGGGGGTGATGGGGGTGGATCTAGATGACCTGTGCAGGAGACTGGAGCATTCTCTGTCTACTTTTCACAGGGCAGCGGTCATCTTTGTTGGGCTGGGCTCTGGGCTCCTGGGGTGGGGAGAAGACAGTGTGGACTCTGGATACTGCCATGCTTCGTCCTCACTCTCCAGTGTGGTGGGCAGGAGCACTGGGTAAGTGGGACTCTGAGCTCCCTGGGCTCCTATACCAAAATGACAACATTCAGCAGCAGCCTGGAACCTGGGGGGATTGGGTAGACACAGCATGCACTTCACTTCTGTAAAAATAGTCATCTGGGCTCTTTGTAGCTCCCCATTCTGGGCTTACCACACACAAGGGCTGCACAGTTACTTCGAAGTCTGATTTGCAGTTGTCTGTGATGTAAGCAACAGCCATTGACCACTCTGCTTACCTTGTTCCAGCAGTGCAGGGTCTCTCCTCTCTCCATGCTAGTCTTGGTCAGGTGCTTCCCCTTTTTATGTTGCTGTCTCATGTTCCCAGACCTTGGGGGTATTCTTCACTGTTTAGCAGAATTCCATCACTTTCTCCTAGACACTCTACAGGTGACTGTCTACTTGTTGCTTTAGATTTTTTTTGCAATAGAGGCAAGGGCTGGCCACCTCTCGTCAACCATATTGCTGGGGGGAAAAAAAATGTTTAGCAGAATTCCATCACTTTCTCCTAGACACTCTACAGGTGACTGTCTACTTGTTGCTGTAGATTTTTTTTGCAATAGAGGCAAGGGCTGGCCACCTCTCGTCAACCATATTGCTGGGGGGAAAAAAAACCCCGAAAACAAACACTAAAATTTCTTTACTCAGAGAAATAATAGAACATTTTTGTTAATTTTCAAAACCTTGACCTATGATAGAATTAAACAATATGGAATTTTTTAAAGAGTATCTATTACAAACACACACATACAATATTGTTTTCCTTAGTGTTTTTCACCAATTTTTAACAATGTATCAAATTATAGAATCCATAATATCTTCAAAGGAGTTTGACTATTTCTGGGGTTTGCAATAAACACAGATGCATTTATTTTGATGATTAGATATTTAAATAAATGCATGCATTTAGTTTATTTGAATTTCTGATTACACATTCAAATTGAATGAAAACGCAAATGAAAAGCATAATCCATCTTATATTACATATTTTTCATCCAACAAACACAATCTTTCAACAGAGATTCTCATCCTGAGACCCTGAGTTGTCACTTAGACATTCATTGTTCACTCATTTTTTTCTCCACGTGGGACTGAGTCTTCATAGAAATAAGAAAAACCCTTTTTTCTTGTCTAACTCTTTTGATCGTGTGTGTTATTTTAGAAAAGACCCTAGAAAATGTCTTTTTTATTTTATTTCCTCTTCATCGTTATTATTTCTATTATTAAAAAAATATTTATCATTGTTATTTGGTAAATAAAAAGTGAGCCACCTTGAAGACTGAATGATTAAAGAAAACAGTTAAAATACTAGAATAAATGAGTGTGTCATCCAACTATTTTGTCCCAAGTGTCTAAGGAAGGAAAACAAATCAGAAAAGAAGTTACATTATTATTCAATGAGATGTAATACAAATTTAGATCCATTTAATCATTTAAAATACTTTTATGTAAAAAATAAACCAAGAGATGAAAGAGTAATTTACAAGCACTGATGAAAAATGGTGCTATAATTAGAAAGAACATGTGTATCAAAGAATGTTTCTTCTCTGGATTATTTAGAATGTGCAAATGACATTGGGACCATGCATTAATTACTGAAAGAAATGAGAAGTAATAGCATAAAAAAAAAGTGACTGTTGATATATGAGGATTTTCTTTTCTTTTTTTCCCCCCTATTTAATTATTCATTTATTTTGGGTGATTTAATTTTTTTTTTAAAAAAAGACAGTTAATGAAAGAAAGAAATGAAAAAATACATTTATATTTATGTCAATATACTTGTTGATAAAATATAAAATAATTATTACCTATTCATGAAGTAGAGTTCTATCAGAGAAAGAAAACAACTAAGTAATTTGTAGTACTAAATTTATTATAGCTATTTGACCTTATCCAATTGTGGGAGCTAATTAAGCAATCCAATTCAGGCTGTTCTTTCTGCTTCCTGTGTTGGATCTGACGTCATCAGGGCCATAAATAGGGAAGGAAAGGGAGATGTGGCGTGGAGGAGAGCAATGACATACTGAAATTAGGAAGAATGGATTGAAATCCACTGGAACCTACTTTGTTGATAGAGGTGATCTGCAGAGAATACTGGTGTCATTCATCAACAGAGCTGTGACAAATCTGATCTAAGATTTGTAGAAGGTGATGAAGGAAAGTAGCTGGCAGAGCTGCAGGTTCAACTGCTGCACCAGGGCAACAGGATGAGCCAGCGTCAGTTCAGGGTCCTTTTGACCTTACATCAATGGCAACATCACTGACCCTGTATTAGTTGACCTTATACTAAAGGGGTGATGTCACCTCTATTGGGACAAAAAATTGGAGGGGTGAGCAAAAAAATTTATTGATAGTTTTCCTCCCTTCACAGCTTAACTTTACTGGACAAATTCTTGTTTCTTAGTATTTAATTTCAAGGAATGGAAGAGAAAATTAGGAAAAACATTTTAAAAGACTCCTATGCAAGGCAATAGTGAAGGCAATAATGAAAAAACGTTGAGAAACAATGTCTACACTAACAAAAAATGAACATGGAGATTGCTTTACTTCTGCTTCCAAATCTTATGCAAATTTATGTAACAACCAATCTTAAATGGATACAGCACAAATACTTATGTCATGCATCATAAAGTTTAATATTTCTAATATTTCTATACCGTAGTGGAAATATCTTATCCATTGGGGACTTAAATTCAAATCCACATCTATACCCTGAGCTAGTTGTCTGACATTAGACAGGTTATGTAATGTTTCTGATCACAAAATGGGAATGATACTATTACCTCCCACTGCTGTTACAAAGTTTAAATGAGGCACCACGAGGAAAGCTTATGGTGTAGAGTGGCAGCAAGATGAGTAGATGCTTACAGCTAAATCATTTACTATATGCTATATTATACCAAACATAGGCCTTAAATAGCCTCTAAATGTTAGAAAGAATTCTGGACATTTCTAAGTTTTTATTATTTAGTAAAATTATTTTACTTTACAGTTGTGAAAACTGATTATCTGGACAGGTATTATCTAGACAGGTAATTCACCTTGCTAGTCAATAGCAAAGTTCTAGCTATCTCCCAGACATCTAAATTCTCAATGCAGTTTCTTTCAGTTACATAATCTGTCTCTTAAAAGAGTATGAATCACTATTTTTTAAAATTAAACTTTTGTTTTCTTTAGTATTTTAACAGAATATTTGGATTGGATGTGGGACAAATGGGCAAAAAATGACAGTGACAGGTGGTCTTGTGTTGAGTGTATAAGTTTGAAGTCAGAACTGGATTTCTTTTATCCAGGATCCACAGCTCACTGATCCATGGCCTTTTCCAAATTACTTTCCCTCTTTAAGCTTCAGTTCACTTATGTAAAATGTGATCTAAATAATGAAATGAGGAAAGTTAGCATTTAAAACACTGCCTGGCATACAGTAAGCTCTAAGTAAATGTAACTATTACTCTTGTTTTCACCCCTGTAGAATTTTGACATCAATGTGCTAATGGCAGCAAAACATACTTGCTGATGAGAATGTAGGGAGCAAAATGTTGTTTGAGTCGGTTTAAGGAAGAAGTAATATTATGCAAAAAGTCATGTCCTCTGTGAATTTCCTTAACTCTAGAGATACAACAGCTAAATTCAGAAAGCCAGTAGTGCAAGACATTTGAAAGCCAGTGGAGCATGAGGCTGGACAAAAGATGCAGTTATTTGAAAATCTGGCTGCAGAGAATATCAGTTGAGAAATTATTATTCAAATTGAATGATCCATATGATATAGCATTACATTATCCTGACAGAGTTTTGCCAAAGTTGCAGAACTCAGAAAAAATTATTACTACACACTAGAATGTGTGGAGTCTTTATAAGGTTAGAATTGTTAGAATTCTTTCATAGTGATCAGATATTTTCAAATTTTCACTGAAAGGGAATTAACAAATGAATGACATTTGCCTATTACTTTTGCTTTATATTTCTCAGGGGAAATTATACCATATTTGGATTTGCTATACTTCTTAATGATGCTAATAACTTCTTTTGCCTGCATCAACACTTTTTTTCAGAGAAATAAAAATGAAAGAGATTTCATGTATTAGCAACATCTAAATCTAAATGTCTCAAATTCCCTAAATGCCAACTTCTCCAATTCTATTGAACAACTTCGGATACTACAGTCCTATAAGATTGTATTTCTGTACTCTAATATTTTCTAAAGCTATAAGAGAGATTTCATGTATTAGCAACATCTAAATCTAAATGTCTCAAATTCCCTAAATGCCAACTTTTCCAATTCTATTGAACAACTTCGGATACTACAGTCCTATAAGATTGTATTTCTGTACTCTAATATTTTCTAAAGCTATAAGTTAGTGTCAGGGGAGTTATCTACATATATTGTTTAATATTCACAATAGCCTTGCTGTTATTACTATTATCCCTTTTTACATATAAAGACAGTGAAGTGTGGGGACATAAATGTACTTTTCCTAGTGTCATATTAAAAGGAGGCAGAAGTCAAACCAAGGAATGTTTGGCTCCAAACCCCACACGTCTGCCACCCTTAACACACAATCACTGTTAAAGCTCTTTCAGACTCACATAGGAGTTTTTGATTGACTTGCCCTTTTCTTTTCAAAGTGAAAGTCTTAGTTTAAAGCTTGCCAGGATTGTTTTTCCTGCTTAAATCTTCTTATCCTATGGGCAGTGTTCAAGATATCCTCAATTACTACTGAGTTTCTGAATTGCACATCCAGAAAACGTTAGTGGCCTCTAGAGTGTCAGTTCAGTAAAGATGATCTTAGTTTATGCCTATAGTGTCAGTGTACTGTATTTTAAGATTTTTCCTGAATTATGACTTTCCCTAAGTTGCTCACTTTTTAACACATGCTTATTATTAATTGTTGCATTAAGATAAGCTGAGATGGATTTGTGAGACATTAACCATGTGTTTCTAGCCTTTGCCATAATATCATTTAGAGAGACTAAGTGGTCATGTTATGGTTGTATAGAGAATAATTTGATTGCTTTCACTACAGAGGTATGAATCTATAACTATTAATTTTAGTGTTTAGTAATGCTTTTTATTTTGCAATAAACTCATTTGCTATCAAGAGGTAATAAGAAAAAGTGAAAGTGAATTTTTACAATGCAAGAGTAAGGAAGCTCTGATGATGAATTAACTTGCACAAAAATGCATCTCAATATTTATGATCCAACATAAGTAGCATAGTGTCCACATGAGAATCAGAAGACACAAATCTGTTAAATAAGTATAAGCTTCTATTTTAAAACTTAGTTATTTTGGAAGAATGTGCCTGGAGATGATGATTTTACACATGTAGCTGTAGAAGATGTGTTTTCTCATCACTGTGTGAAGCATATTTCATTTAGTCAAAAGACTGTTCTTCTAAACTAATTCTGTTACTTGTTGATGCCAAGTTTTCCTGACTTATATAAAAAGCAAAGCTATAATTGTTACTGGGTTGACTCTATTAGGAGAAGAAAACCTTTGAATAGAGTGAAATAATGGAGGCTTTATCTCGATGTTACCTGATGTTTCAAAAAGAATATCAATTAATTCCTACCAGAGGCAGTGGCAATCACGGGGTGTATGGCTCAGTTCTCCCTCTAAGAGAACCTGTCGTGGGGATCATAGTTGAATCTATATTTTTTCAGATTTACTGTGACATTCATAGCAAAGCCATGCTACTCCCAACTACTTCCAGCCAATGTCTGAGACTAACAATGGTTCTAGAGCCAGACAGTCTCTATCCAATGCAGGACAACTTTACTGGACAATCCTTGTTGAAGGATGCCCCACTGGTGCTGATGAGACTCTCACAGAACTGTATCGTAGACTGAAGCCCTTTTGACCCAATCCTCCTCTGTAACACCTGACTTTACCAGGTGTCGGATGTGCATTGTGATCTGAAGGATCTCTAGACTCTCACAGAACTGTATCGTAGACTGAAGCCCTTTTGACCCAATCCTCCTCTGTAACACTTGACTTTACCAGGTGTCGGATGTGCATTGTGATCTGAAGGATCTCCCCACCTTCTCTTGTTCTCTGCTGTTTATCTTTCACTGGTGTTTCTCAGTAATTCTCTCACACATCTATCCTATCTTGACTTCTGCTTCTTGGAGGACCTGAACTGACACAGAGATGATATATACTCATTGAAATAGAAGCTGTAGCTGTCAAATAAATATTTTTATTCATTCACAGAATAAGTTACAAAATGTTGGTGGAAAGTTGGTGTTTTTTACAAAAACCTATTTCAGTGTAGCAATCTATGCTTTCTCTGCTTGATACTCATTATTTTAGAATTATTTGAGTGTTCTATATTCTGTAATTTTGCTTTAAAATATCTCAGCTTGTGAGAAAAAATATTTGAAAGAGTTCCTATTTTATTAGAAGAAATTTATATTCTGTATAAAAATTGAATTAAGTTGAGAAGTCCTACTATTTTTCAGCCTCTGAAATAGTAAAATATCCAAAGAATTATAAATATGACTTATTTGACAAATTTTGTCTTGCAAAAATATTTGTCAGAGTATTACTTTTAATGGAACCAAAATGATGATATCTATGAAAATACTTGGACTGAAATATTTATACATTTCACCATGAAAATTAGTATTTAAAACATCCTACTCTTAGAATTTTCTCTGAGCTTCTCAGGACTTTGATGATCACAGCCAATTTAATGAAAAATATTGAACATGATGAGATGATATTGAAAAAATATATTCTTCAGAAATATATAGTGGCAGAGTATAAGAATATGATTAAGATATAAAGGTACTTCAAAAAGTTTGTGGTAAAAATAGAATTAAAAGATAATATGAATCTTTCCATGAACTTTTTGAACTACCCTCGTAGGTGATTATGTAATAACTTCCTGGCTGATTGTGACTGATTGTCCCTGTTGATAATTGATAAGACTAGAAATCTTGGCATCAAGCTGACTCCCATTTTTCTCCCATCCAGAAAATCTTGTCAGGTCATTTTTTAATATATATTTCAGATCAGCATATACAACAAATACCCTAGCCCAAACCACTTCAGTGTCTCACCTGGATTATTACAGTCAACTCCTGATTTTGTAGCTTCTAGCCCTCCTACCATCTAAACTAATTTCAACAGAGTCCTTTCAAAGTATGATCATTTTCAATCTTTTGCTCAAAATATTCCAGTGGCTTCTCATATCAAAATAAAATCCACAATTCTTACAGTGGCCGGCAAGGCTGTCCATGATCTTCCCACCCCAAACCCCTCACCTTTACAGCTCTCTGGCCCCCATCCTTACTGTGCTGCTGGTGCAATGGCCTCCTCCATATTCCTCAAATTTGCCAACCATACTCTCCTTCTGGGCCTCAAAACCTAGTGTCTCTGGCTAAAATGTGTTTCCCCCTAGATAGCTGCATAGCTCCGTATCTACTATATTAGGTCTTTTCTTCATAGAGTTAACCACCAGCCACTTAATTTAAATAAACATGTATCTGTTACTTTATATCCCATATATACCCCATGTATATTCTATGGATTTTATCAAATATGTGATGACATGTATCCAACATTGTAGTATCATATAGAATAGTTTCACTGCCCTAAAAATCCCCTGTGCTTCACCTGTTTATCTCTCCTTCCTTTCCACTAAATCCTTGTCAACTCTTGCTCTTTTTCTATCTTCATGGTTTTGCCTTTCCAGAGCGTCATAAACTCAGAACCAAACATTATGTAGCCTTTTTAGATTGCCTTCTTTCACATAGCAATATCCATTTAACATTCCTCTACATCATTTAATGGCTTGATAGCTCATTTCGTCTTAATGTTGAATAATATTCCATTGTATGGATGTATCACAGTTTGTTTATCCATTCACCTATGGAGGGATCTTCATGTTGATTCCAAGTTTTGACAATTATGACTAATGCTATTGTAAACATCGATGTGCAGGGTTTTGTGTGGACATACATTTTCAGTTTATTTGGGTTAATACCAAGGAGCACAATTGCTGGATCTTATGGTAAGACTTAAGCATAGTTTTGTAAAAAATTGCCAAACCGTCTTCCAAAGTGACTGTAAAGTTTTGCATTCCCACCAGCAGAGAATGAGAGTTGCTGTTGTTTGGCATCCTTGCCAGCATTTTCTGTTGCCAGTGTTCTAGATTTTAGCCATTCTAATAGGTGTATAGTGGTATTCCATCATTGTTTAAATTTGCACTTTTCTGATGGCATTTGATGTTGAGCATCTTTTAGTATCCTTATTTGCCATCTGTGTATCATCTTTGATGAGATGTCTACTCAGATCCTTTACTCATTTAAAAAATTGATTTAATTCTAAATGTACTAGAAATTCATTGAACTGTTTTAAGCAGGAAAGTTACGTGAGAAGATTTGGATTTTAAAAGAATCATGGTAGCTACTGTATAGATGCAAGATAAAGGCAGGTAAGAGTTAAAGCAAGCAGACCAGTTAGCAGGCTATGCAGTAATTCAGGTGAAAATTAATGGTTGCTTGGACAATTGTGATGGCACTAGAAGAGACAGATGCATGAATTTAGGATATCTTTGGAAATATTTGCCATTGGATTAGATATGAAGTATGTTGGTTATTATAACACTAGTTATTGTTTAACAAACATACTCCATTTTACCAGTGATGTAGAACAACTAAAGTTTTGCTTTGCCTCCATACAGTCCAGTGTGGATGTTTCTGGTATGTGTGTGGTGTAGGGGTGTTTTCCACACAGTCAGCTGGGAAGCTGGTCTGATGGAGGCCCTGCCAAAATCATGTGGCTTCCATGGTTTCCTGGGCATTGCCATCCAGCCAGCTGATGGAGAAAGAAAGAATGGAGAAGGTGAATTCACTTTTTTAACCACACAGCCCAAGACAGCAAATAGATCACTTCTATTCACTTTTCACTGATAAAAACCAGTCACTTTACCCCAAGTTTTATGCAAGGGGGATGCAAAATACACTCACTTCTTGGGTAGCCACATTCTTATAACAACTCTGCTTTGCAAAGTGAAGAATGAATCGTTAGTGGAAAGTTAGCAATCTCTGCCATGTGAGATATGAGGAAGAAAGAGAAGTCAAATATGGTGGCAAAAGTTGGAGTCTGTCTAGTGGGTGGTTGTTTATACACTGGGTGGGTAAGAAATACTAAAGTTGCAGATATGACATCTATCTGTTAGGCATTCAAGTTGATAGACCCAGAGTTGACAGGAGAGACATTACTCAAGATATATATTTGGGAGTAATTAGAATAAAGAGGGTATATAAAGTCATAAGACCGTAAAAATTAATTTAGAAAGTGCACGTGAATAAAAAAGAAAAATAAGTCCAAAGATTTTGCCATTGCCAAAAGTCTACTTCCAAATCCTACTTTCTACACCTTAAAATGATGGCAAGAAGTTACATGAAAGAATCAAAACTAGGAAGAAAAGCCATATCAGTCATTGTCCATATCCTTTCTTCATGCCTTCTCAAAATGTTAAGTGACTCAAATAAATGGCTACAAGATAAAACTAGTCTCCTCAAGTAGTCTACTTATGGTAGACATCTTAAACTTTTTTTTTTTTTTTCCTAGCAGGGCTCCTATACCCTAATTTTGATTCTTTGGGTAGTTTCTTTCTCTGTTGATGTTCAAGCTCAGTAATGGACACTTCTTAGCTCTAGGGAACTGCTCTGTTTTATTTTTAATTGAATCTGGGACTTTGAAAGTTTGAAAGCCACATTTTCTTCTTCTTTTTTTTAACTGCAGTAGTTAAGAAGAGATTGTAAAATAGTGTTTGTCAGAATTTTTTTGCCTTGCTTGGGAGGGATGGCATACAATCCCCATGTGAAGTGGCAGGGGCTGCCTCTGAGACACGCTTTCCTTGCTTCTCATACCAAGTACTTCAAAACAGGATGCATTGCTCTCCACAACACAGTGGAGCTTCCTAAACATTCCATACACATTTTTGTCTCTTGTCTCAAACTCAATTACCAAGTAGCACTAAAATTTAATACAATTGATGCTTTTCTAGATTCTTTAATTCTATATTTTATAAAGTAAATTTTAGATTAATCTACAGAATAAAAGTAGTGTTTTTTCATTTAAAAATGGATCTTTATGTAAATTACAAGATACCACATAATAATGCATTGTTGTGTATCTAAGTTCCTTAAATATGGTATACTTACTGAAAATTTCTTACACTCAATTTTCAGATAGTTTTGTAACTAGCTGACTATTGCACTCAATTATTCTGAGGACGGTAAACTGAAGGGGTAAAATTCTAATTGTTGGGATAGATAAGGGGACATTTTATAGGTGTCTAGAGGGTTAGTCAATTACTAAAGTGCTCCATAAGATAATTGCCAAAAGTAAAAAATGTTTGAGAATTTCTTGCTAAAATCATCAATAGCTAGTAGTACTTAATTAACCTCATTTAAAATATCAATTGTTACTCTCCTTATAAAGATAATCACTGATGTGTAAGATAGTCATAGAAAAAGAAAGAAAACTAGAGCTACTACTCAACAAATATATTATATATATATATATATACAAATTTGATTTCTCATTGTAAAGAGTTGTGAATAAATTTTAACATCTTTAAATGATGTGAAATCTCAATAGTGTATTGTGTCTTAAAATTAAAGTCAAATAAAAAGTAGAAAAAATCAACTTTTAAAAGAGAGTTAAATGAAATTCATTCTGCCATTTCAGAAAAAGTTGTTATTTACCAAAATTCATGAAATAACACCAAATTTTATTCTAGAGTGGTTTAGTACATATTTGGACAAACGTTTTAAAAGCTAAAATGAGATACAGGGTACCCTGAGCATATATTATTTTCTGTAAGATACAAGATTGTCAAATGCAAAATTTTTCATTGTAATTATCATAATTCAGAGAATATTGTGATGCATGACATAACATAAGGATTCATAATGAAATGTGTTTTGAGGACCCAGAAGACAGTATTGAGTGACTTGTGTGTCTATTGAGAGAAAGGAATGAATTGGATTAGTAACAGTACAAAAATTTGAACATAATTTTCTAAGTGAGTGATGATGCTTTTGAAAAAATGGAGATATTAGCAATTTTACATATGATTTTAAAATTCCTACATCATTGTCTTCTATATTTCAAATGTTAGTTCAAGTGATATAAGAAGATATATGACCTACTTACTAACCGGGCATGCTTGTATTTAACTTGGGTACTATCCACTGACATTTTATTTAGGTCAATCTAATCAAGGAGGCTTTAAATTGTCCATGAAGGGGTAGAGGAAAAAAATATTACTAACCTCAATTACACTAGCTAAAGGGAGGAATAAAGTTTAGAGATAAATGTTAGCTCATGTGGACAAAGAGTTTAGAAAAGAGGCACTAAACTATTTTCCTTGAAGGAGCTGCACTCTTGTACTTGATTCTATTTAAGAATGCATTTTGTTTGGCTCAAACAATATTTTAATACTTCCCTGCTTACCCCAAGTTTGACTCCTCAGTTGACTTTATAATCTAACCTGATTCAAATGCTGTATTTATATTATTTGCCTCGCTCATGTAGGAAGTTCAGTTTGCTTCTCCTTACTTTGTTTTTTATATACCTACCATAAAC
>NW_007728976.1:66252-78971 GCF_000696425.1 Galeopterus variegatus | reverse complement strand
CATTTTGTTTGGCTCAAACAATATTTTAATACTTCCCTGCTTACCCCAAGTTTGACTCCTCCGTTGACTTTATAATCTAGCTTGATTCAAATGCTGTATTTATATTATTTGCCTAGCTCATGTAGGAAGTTCAGTTTGCTTCTCCTTACTTTGTTTTTTATATACCTACCATAAACCTGAACATGGATGCATAAGTGATGTTCAAAGTCAGAGTGAGTATATAAGGGGATTCAATGATTTAGGGCAAAATAGCATGGCAATTAAGAAAATTAAGTTCTACAGTAAAATTCTCATGATACAGTAATTGTAAGAGGACAAAAACCATAAAAGTATAGAGCATGACATTTTGATTTTAAGTATGGATACATAAACCACATGTAAAACAATAACTATATTTAAATTTAACAAAGATATTGTTAGTTAACATTGTCAAATTTCCCAAATATTTTACAGTAATAGTTCGTACTTATATCATCAGAGAAGCCAGACTTGTGTAGCTATTGAACCCGAGGACTGAGTTACCGATGAAGCCATGTATGCAAAAATAAGATATTAAAATGTTGTCGTAGAACAATATCTATCACCTGGATTGATAGGACAGATTAGATGGCATATGGCTAAAACATATTATAAAATGGTCTAGAATAGGAGTTAGCAAAGTTTGTTTGCAAGGGACCAGATAGTAAATATTTTAGTCTGTTCGTATCATAATGTCTCTAGTAACTATTCAACTCTGCTCTTACAACACAAAAGCAGCCACAGACAATAAACATCTCTTTAAAGTTATTTAAAAAAACAGGCAGGAGGCTGAATTTCACCCACAGGCTGTGTAGTTTGACAACCCCTGGTCTAAGATATTTCTATTCACTCATAACTATTGGTCTGGAATCTATCCAGTGAAATTTACTAGATGGTCTTCTTATCACTCATGATACTTAACACTTACTAGCACATAGGAGATGCTTGATAGAATATTTATTAAAAGAATGAATGGCTCAGTTAATGAAAAGTCCACTGATGACTACCACCGTTCTACCACTAATCACAGTTTCTCTTGTGAGCAGGGCTGACACTCAAACAAAGCAGCTTGACATATGGGAAAAGCATGGATTTTACTTTCTGATAGAATGGTCTGGGTTTAAATCCTTGATGTGCAAGGACATGTTTTTTAGCTGGACATGTTTTTTTTAGCTGTTCTCGGTCATAAATTTTACATTTGTCAAAGGGAACTGATGATTGATATGTATTCGTAAGTTGAATTCATTAACTAGTGATTTTTGGGGGGGAGTAAGAGACACAATAAAGAGTTGGTGCTTAGGAAATATAGCTTTCACTCCCTTTAGTTGGGTGTCATAATTTGATTGCCTTTGCAGTATCACAAAAAGATTGAGTGGAAAGAGTCTTGATAGTAATTTAGTTCTATCTCCTTTTGTGACCCTCTTGTATAGATGTTTAAAAAAAAAAAAATTCAAAGCCCAGAAAGACTTAAGGCATGTAAAGAACCTCGGGATTAGGAATTAGGAGACTGGAATTGAGTTCTAACTTGACCATTAACTAATTATGTCATCCATAAAGATATTTACATATTTCAGCCTGTTTCCTTGACTAGTGGATCTGAGTCTCTAAGCCTCTATTCAGTGTTAATGTTCTACAACTACATGCCAGCTTGGCTGACTTGTTTCTCTCTGACCCTGCTCTCTCTCTGGCACCAACATGCACAACTACACCCACCCACCCACACACATGCAGGCAAATTCTAAGCATATTCAAAATTCTCTCTCCTGAGGAATAATTTTAATTGAAAACAAATTTTTAAAAAATACCAGAAAAAAATATTGCGGGACCGAGAGCAAAGTAGTAAAAGGAAACAGAACCAAATAGATTGGGTTTCAAGTGAGAATGGCTTTTGTGACTGGAATAACCCAAGTCCAGCCGGTGACAGTAAGATGAAGCTCTGCTGTGTTGGTTCTTTCTACATTGGTAACATCACCTTAACATTCTTTGATCAGGCAATTCCTTCTGCAGCCACTTAAAGAGGCTCAACTTAAAGAGGTAGGTGGAGATCAAAGCTCAGTTTCAAAAGCCATCTATTTACCCTCCTTTTTATGGTGGTTGCACCCACCCCTTTTTTTCTCCTAAGCACAGCTGCAAGTTTAAGTAGGCAGGCAAATAATCAGCCAGTTAGAGCAGCTTCTGAATCAC
Organism: Galeopterus variegatus; assembly: GCF_000696425.1. Lineage (NCBI taxonomy): Eukaryota > Metazoa > Chordata > Mammalia > Dermoptera > Cynocephalidae > Galeopterus > Galeopterus variegatus. Next base: position 76,769 of record NW_007728976.1, on the reverse strand, counting down.
AGTTGTGCCCAATTTGTCTATTTAACATTTTTTTCTTGCTTGATTGACCTTGCTTCTCTCCTCTTCCAAATACTTATGATGATATGACATGCCAGATCTTTTCCACATAACAGTGTCAGAGATTAGCCACACAAGACACTCACACAAAGCAGGGAAAAGTCGCCAGTGTATTAAATGTGTTAGCACATTTAATTTTGCCCCATTATTACTTGTGTTAAAATTAATCAAAGACATCTGTAGGGAATGTACATATAAAAGGTCAGGGCCCCTAAGACGTTCAGAATCTTGCTGAGCATTTGATGTAAATATGCACATGTGCCCAGGTGTTCCTTGGTTGTTTAACATAATTGTGCATGTGCACTCAGGTGTCCTTGGTTATGGAATTAAGTATAAAGTACCAGCAGCACTGATCCACGGGGTACCCCATCTTCGGATATCCCCAGGGGTGTCACAGGGAGTCCACTACTGCTGCTGGAGGATGTTGCTGCCAGTGCCCCTGAGATGTCCTGAGAGGCCACCACCGCTGCTGCTACTGCTGCTGTAACCTGCTACTGCTGCTGCTGCTACTGCTGAGGACTGAGCTTGTGTTGTCTGCCAATGGCTCCCGGGATCTTTCCCAATTACCTAGCTTGTGGACCTGCATGTGAGGAGTCTGGTGACCCAGTCTGTACAATGGGTTTGAAGGGTTTGAGCCCTAGCCCTGACAATACAGATGGAAACTAAGTATAACTAAAATAATGAAATGTTTTGGCTTTAGTGTGGCTATTGTTGTAACCTGACAATTGGGGTAGTCGTGTAGCTTTACAAGTGGCATTGTCATGGCAGGATTCCAGGCAGGTAAAAGAGCCTGGCAATTGGCATCCTGTGTAGGATGCCAAGCAGGTAAAAAAGTAGAAGACACCTTGGGAGGGAGAGGAAATGTGTCTACCCTTGGATATGTGGTGCCCAGTGGCAGCTTTCAACCCGGTCTGTACAATGGGTTTGAAGGGTTTGAGCCCTAGCCCTGACAATACAGATGGAAACTAAGTATAACTAAAATAATGAAACGTTTTGGCTTTAGTGTGGCTATTGTTGTAACCTGACAATTGGGGTAGTCGTGTAGCTTTACNGTTTTGGCTTTAGTGTGGCTATTGTTGTAACCTGACAATTGGGGTAGTCGTGTAGCTTTACAAGTGGCATTGTCATGGCAGGATTCCAGGCAGGTAAAAGAGCCTGGCAATTGGCATCCTGTGTAGGATGCCAAGCAGGTAAAAAAGTAGAAGACACCTTGGGAGGGAGAGGAAATGTGTCTACCCTTGGATATGTGGTGCCCAGTGGCAGCTTTCCTGTTGAATGTGGGGGGGGGGCAGGGCAGTGTCTGGCTGTTGCTTGCTGTACTGAGAGCCAACATGGACCAGAAATCCCATGAAGCATCACAGCTTCGAGATTTGCAGCACTCAACAGACAGGCTTCTCCCCCTGGAGGCTGAAGTCCAGCAACAGGTCATCCCTGCTTCCAACACCAAAGATGTATGAGGACCTTGATGGTGAGTTGGAGGAGACTGTGTGTCTCCTGGAATGACCTGCTCATCAGAAAGTGAAGCATGAGCAGCCTATAGCAGGCAGACTGGTAGGCAACCCACAGATAACCCAATTCACTACCTATGTCCCATATACCCAGGTCAAATTGGTTGGCTTGGGGAAAAAGTAAAGCGGCAGAAATAGGGAGAGCTCTTGGCTGTTGCANCATATACCCAGGTCAAATTGGTTGGCTTGGGGAAAAAGTAAAGCGGCAGAAATAGGGAGAGCTCTTGGCTGTTGCAGTTATGGGACCTAGCATTGGATGGAGTGATGTGGTCTGGAGAAGATGTAGTAAACACATGTAACATTTGTTCAAAGACAAATGGCTCACCAGGTGCCACTTAAACCCAAGAAGGCTTGAAGGGTGCCCCTTAAACCCGATGGCTCAATGGGTGCTGTATAAACCCGAGAAAAGAGTGCCACATGCAGATGGGCAGATGACCTGAGGATGAGTGCGCCTGCAGAATTTCAAGTATGTTTTCACCTGGTGAAAAGATAGAAAAGTTAGCCTCCATTACTATGTGCCTGTCTCTGTGGCAGCAGTAACAGAACAGCCACAGATATGCACAGGGGCAGGTCAGCCACTCCTTGAGGGAATGAGTGAATGCAGCTGTTTGGACTGTGTGGACAAATAGCCAGTGGAAGCCAGAGCTGATTCAAGTGATTCAAGAGCCAGGGACAGGGCAGCTAGATGCTAATAGCCAAGACAATGGAAAAAGGCCTTCAGAAGTTTGGGAGAGTGCCCCTCCCATCAGAGGCCTAGGAGAACTGAGTTTCTCCAGAGGACAGACCTGGGGCACCGCTGCCCTTGGCAAACTGTTCTCTGCCTTCTGGCTGCTCTGGCTGGAGAAGCCCCGCCTTGGGTGGCCCCAAGTGTGATTCATGCAGGAGCTCCAGAGAGCACAAGCCAGAAACCTTGGTGGCATTCATGTTGTGTTGAGTCTTCAGGCTGGAAGAACTTGGGAGCAGTGGAGATGTGGCAGCCTCCACCCAGATTTTAGAAGATGTATGAAAAAGCCAGGGGACTCAGGCAGAGACCTGCTGCAGGGGTGGAGCTGCTGCGGAGGTCATCTACAGAGCAATGTGGAGCAGAAAAGTGGGGTCAGATACCCCACAGAGAGCCCCCACTGGGAAGTGTCTAGTGGAGCCAGGATGGTGGGACTGTCATCAGGAGCCCAGAACTGTGGGGCTGCTGGCAGTGTGCAGTGCTGGCCTGGAAAAGCCTCAGGCACCAGGGCAGCTCAAAGGGCTGCAACTGGAGGAGCTATAGGAGAGAGGCTGCCCAATGCTTTGGGGCCAAGATGCCCCAGTGTGCTTAATGTCTGCCCCGTTGGGTTTTGGATTTGTTTAGAGCTCTTGGCTGTTGCAATTATGGGACCTAGCATTGGATGGAGTGATGTGGTCTGGAGAAGATGTAGTAAACACATGTAACATTTGTCCAAAGACAAATGGCTCACCAGGTGCCACTTAAACCCAAGAAGGCTTGAAGGGTGCCCCTTAAACCCGATGGCTCAATGGGTGCTGTATAAACCCGAGAAAAGAGTGCCACATGCAGATGGGCAGATGACCTGAGGATGAGTGCGCCTGCAGAATTTCAAGTATGTTTTCACCTGGTGAAAAGATAGAAAAGTTAGCCTCCATTACTATGTGCCTGTCTCTGTGGCAGCAGTAACAGAACAGCCACAGATATGCACAGGGGCAGGTCAGCCACTCCTTGAGGGAATGAGTGAATGCAGCTGTTTGGACTGTGTGGACAAATAGCCAGTGGAAGCCAGAGCTGATTCAAGTGATTCAAGAGCCAGGGACAGGGCAGCTAGATGCTAATAGCCAAGACAATGGAAAAAGGCCTTCAGAAGTTTGGGAGAGTGCCCCTCCCATCAGAGGCCTAGGAGAACTGAGTTTCTCCAGAGGACAGACCTGGGGCACCGCTGCCCTTGGCAAACTGTTCTCTGCCTTCTGGCTGCTCTGGCTGGAGAAGCCCCGCCTTGGGTGGCCCCAAGTGTGATTCATGCAGGAGCTCCAGAGAGCACAAGCCAGAAACCTTGGTGGCATTCATGTTGTGTTGAGTCTTCAGGCTGGAAGAACTTGGGAGCAGTGGAGATGTGGCAGCCTCCACCCAGATTTTAGAAGATGTATGAAAAAGCCAGGGGACTCAGGCAGAGACCTGCTGCAGGGGTGGAGCTGCTGCGGAGGTCATCTACAGAGCAATGTGGAGCAGAAAAGTGGGGTCAGATACCCCACAGAGAGCCCCCACTGGGAAGTGTCTAGTGGAGCCAGGATGGTGGGACTGTCATCAGGAGCCCAGAACTGTGGGGCTGCTGGCAGTGTGCAGTGCTGGCCTGGAAAAGCCTCAGGCACCAGGGCAGCTCAAAGGGCTGCACCTGGAGGAGCTATAGGAGAGAGGCTGCCCAATGCTTTGGGGCCAAGATGCCCCAGTGTGCTTAATGTCTGCCCCGTTGGGTTTTGGATTTGTTTGGGGCCTGTTTTTCCTTTCCATTCCTCCCTTTTGGAATGGGAATGTGTACCCAATGTCTGTCCCACCACTGTATCTTGAAAGTAGATAAACTTGTGTTTGATTTTTAAAGGTACACAGCTGAAAGGAGTTTTGCCTTTAGACTCAGATGAGACTTTGGACTTTTGAGTTGGTGCTGGAACAAGCTAAAGACTTTTGGGACTGTTGGGATGGAATATGTAATATGGATGCAAGGGTCAGTTATCCTCACTAAGGGAACATTGCAGAAGATTCTGAATGTGTAGACTGTACAGCAAAAAACACTGAAGGGGTGGATTGTAGCAAAAGTAAATATAAGTGGTCAGGGCCCCTCAGACATTCAGAATCTTGCTGAGCATTTGATGTAAATATGCAGTGTGCCCAGCTGTTCATTGGTTATTGTCTAATGTAATTCCACATGTGCACCCAGGTGTCCTGGGTTATGACTTAAGTGTAAAGTAAGAGCGGTTCTGATCTTCAGTGCCCCCTGCCCCTGGGATGTCCCCAGGGGGGTCATGGGGAGGCTGCTACTGCTGCTAGAGGCTGTAGCTGCAAGTTGTTGCTGCCAGTGCACCTGGGATGCCCCAAGAGGCCACCACCACTGCTGCTACTGTTGCTGTAAGCTGCCACTGCTGAGGACGGAGCTTGTGTCATCTGCCAATGGCTCCTGGGATCTTTCCCAATTACCTAGCTTGTGGACCTGCATGTGAGGGGTCTGGTGGCCCAGCCTGGCATGTGAGGGATCTGGTGACCCAGTCTGTACAATAGGTTTGAAGGGTTTGAATCCTAGCCCTGACAATACAAGTGGAAACTTAGCATAACTAAAATAATGAAACATTTTGGCTTTAGCATAGCTATTGCTGTAACCTGACAATTGGTGTAGTCGTGTAACTTTACAATGTCCCACAGAGCTTCATTTTGGATTTAAATTTTAATTTTAAATGCAGTTGGTTTACTGATAATTTTCTTGAGAGATTATATACATAGTGTGTGTACATATAGTGTGTGTGTGTATATATATAAACAGAGAGAGTTTATAAGACTGAAAAGTTGTGGTATTATTTTCTTTTCTTTTTTTCATTATATATAAAAAAGAAAAGAACCTCAAAGCAGAAAGCAATCATTCTTATGATGAGGCATTTGACTTTCCAGGAAAATGACAGACAAGGAATGTCCATCCATTCGTAATATAAATAGTAACTACAACCTATTTTCACCTCCCTTCTCATACATGCAAAGCTGAAAAATGTTCAGTATATTAACTTACAATATGTCAGTCCTGAAAGAGAAAAAGACAAAGTACTATGATAAATATAGCTACAGAGGCTATAAAACATTTTTAACTTTGTAGAATTTTTTAAGGAGATCAAGTTTTAATGCCTTGGAGAGATACATGTTAAATGGTAAGGGGGAGGATAGGACCATTACAAAAGTTTAATGTATTGATCAGAAATCTGCTTTTCTGTGTGCGCACTGTGTGTGGGGGTGGGGTGGGGGGTTGTGTGTTTGTGTGTTTTAATTACACAATGGTGATTTTAATATTACATGTTTGCAAAAAATTCAGCCAAAATGGATATCTCTCTATTTTTTGTTTTAGCATTATTTTTTAAATTGTTTTTCCTTAAAAGTCCTCCTATTATTTTTTATATTTGAATGTTAAGCTATCTAAAACAGAAATTTTAAGACTATATATTAAAGACCAAGACTAAATCCTTATGTTGAGTGCATCTTAAAGATGAAGGTACAGACTATGTGCTTGGGAACCTTGTAAAAATGAAGATTATGATTCAGATAATCTGAGGTGGTGGTAAAGACCAAGACTAAATCCTTATGTTGAGTGCATCTTAAAGATGAAGGTATAGACTATGTGCTTGGGAACCTTGTAAAAATGAAGATTATGATTCAGATAATCTGAGGTGGTGCCTATGATTCTGAGTTTCTGGCCATCTCCCAGTGATGTTGATGCTTGAAGAAACTGAGTAGAAAGGCTTTATTTCAAATCAACAGTGATTTAATAATAACAGTGATAATAATATTAATAATAATTTTATATAAATCTTATCTCCAGAAAAAATATAGATGGCATGAAAAATATAACAGTTGGCATGAAAATTAATAACCAGGTATATAAGAAAGCCAAATTTATTGAATCTTGTCTATGTATTGTATTCTGTTTTAATACCATATTAATACTGAAATTCTTCAACAGTACTGAGGAGAATTTGTCCAACTTTGACTTATTGGTTGGTTCTATGCCTGCTGATCTATGGCAAATTTTAGGGCTTGCTGGTTGTCAAATATTTCTTAAAGCTTTTTGAGAAGAAGAATATTAGGAGACAGCTAAAGTGTTTTTAAACTTTTCATAAAGTCTTTTGGAATGCCAATTAATTGAACTAAAAACCTCATTTACATCTTAAAGCCACAACTCATAAGCTGTGAATGAAAAACCAACGATGAAGGAAAACAATTGGTGTATCCCTTATAAATTAGAATGAAAATCTGCATTTTGTCTAGTGCTTACCAGATCCGGCCTGAAAGTGATGCAGATTGCACTCCAACAAGGGATTCTGGGAAGATGATTAGCTATGAGGACACACATGTATGTATAATGGCCCTCATAAACTCTGTGTAGAGAAAATAAAAGAGAATTTATGTGGCACTGGAACAACTCTGATTATAATGCCTAAAATATTAGATGTTAAAGGGTGCCAGAACTCGGGATGTCAAATATCCAAAATGTCTTAGTCCTAAAACAAGTTTTAAGTAAACCAAATTATTGGATCTAGTATATACATATTCTTTTGCTCTATGTTTGACTTCCTGCTTTAGAAATTTTCATTTAAAAACTTATTATTTTATTTTATTTTATTTTTTTTGGTGGCAGCTGGTAAGAAGATCTGAACCCTTGACCTTGGTGTTTTAAATTTCTTGTAGATCATTATAGACATTTTCCTATACTTGGGCTACACTTGCCATAAAAAGGAAAAAAAAAATGTGGTTAACCAAGTGGTGCATAATGCCTTTTGTTTTAAGGAGCCCATTTCACATGTGAGAAAAAATAGTGAGAAGATAGGATAAGAGCTATCAAGCAAAAATATACAACAATGGAAGACTATGCAAGACACTGTGACAAGCATTGGGGAGAATTAAAAAATATTAATAATAATGCAAATTAAATGACAATGCAATGATATTTCAAAGTAGTGTGTGGAGCGCTGAAAAAATTGTTCAGCCAGAGTGCTTTTCAGCAGAAAAATTAATAAAGTTATTTTTGGTTAGAATAGCTTATAAACATTATTCTCTGTTTACTGGGGTTGACATAACAAAATACCATGGACTGGGTGGTTTAAAAAACAAATTATTTCTCATAGTTCTGGAAGCTAGAAGTTCAAGATTAAGGTGTTGACAGGTTTGGTTTCTTCTGAGGCCTGTATGTGACTTGCAGATGGCCACCTTCTCACTGTGTCCTCACATGGTCTTCTCTCTGTGCATGCACAACGCTGTTGATATTTCCTCTTATAAGGATGTAACTGAGATTGGATTAAGGCTCAACTTAATAGCCTCATTTGAATTTCATCCCCTCTTTAAAGGACCTATCTCCAAATACAGTGACATTCTAAGATACTTGGGGTTAGGTTTTCAACATATGATTTTTGGGGTGATGCAATTCAGCCATAACACAGTTAGAATCCTACTTTTGTAAGAAACAGTTCAACACTCATATTTTATAGCTGAGGAAATAGAGGCTACTCCAGAGAATGAAATGTCTAGTTCAAAGTCACCAAATTAGTAAGTGGCAGTCTAGAAATAATCATAGATGTTTTGAATTCCTGACTGTTTTTGTTTTTAATTTTAACTTCACTGCACAACTAATGCAAGCTTGATATACTTCCTACCGATACTGTGTCTAGAACTATATCTGAGGAGTGACTAGCTTCAATAATATGGGAGGAAGGATTTACAGCTAGTATTGCTCTTTCTAATCCAGCTCTTCAAGTAGGGTAAGCTTTACCAGAACCAGGAGTAGTCTCAGCAGGAAATCTTGTATGGATTAGTACAACCAAGATCTGAGTCTGGACTGGTTATTATAGCCATTATTTCTAACTTGCTGATGTAAAAATAAATCTACTTTCTTAGAATTCCTGAGGTTTGATTCTTACCATGTTAGATGGGTAATTATGAACAGAAGTGACCTTTATGAAGATTTTAAATGTACTTGTGAAGTTTGTTATTTTATTTTTAACAACAGTGTGGAATCTGATATCACATATGAAGTACTTGTAAAAAATTTAGCTAAAACCCCAAAAACTATCATTCTGAAAAGCAAAATAGTAACTATTTTTAGAAAATAGAAAAATTACACTAATTTCTAGATATATAAGCCAAATCAAATGACCAAGATTCTCATTAACAAATGCTTTCTTTTTCCTAATAATTTATAGGCTTCTTTAAATTATTAATATCTGCTTACACATTACTGGGTTTTTATAGTTCAATTGTGTAAATACAGAGATTGTCGAATTTCATAAGAATTTGCAAATCTGGTAAGCCAAGCAAGTTGCAAAAAATAAAAATAAAATGCAAAATATTGTCAATAGATGAGCCAAGAATAGAACTATCTAGGCTAATAATGGCAAAATGAGGCCGACATAGGTCTCATTTGTATAGACATTTCCACTTGATAAAAGAGAAAAAAAGAAAAAGATTGAATTGATTCCTGGTAGTCCTTTTTAAATTATGAAGAAGAAAGGATATGTCACAAACCCACTAGACTATTTCCTGAATTTGAAGTAGCAAACTTATACTAAAAGAATGTCTTCAAAAGAAAAAGATTGAATTGATTCCTGGTAGTCCTTTTTAAATTATGAAGAAGAAAGGATATGTTACAAACCCACTAGACTATTTCCTGAATTTGAAGTAGCAAACTTATACTAAAAGAATGTCTTCAAGTACTGGAGAAAAGCTTAAAAGACTGTTTTGGCTTGTCAGATGCATGAAATGTAAGGGAGTGTTTTCCTCTGGTTGGCTGGGTACCATGGAGTCTGGCCCATCTGATTATGACGAAGGGGCAAAGCAGAAATCAGCAAGTTGCTTCTCCCGTTGAAATTCTATTTCTACCACTTCTCTAGGAATATGGATCTGGAAGGTTAAAATGTTGTTCTGGGGGAATATTTTTTGTAAAAAGAAATATTTGTGTAAATATTTGTATGGTGAGGTACTAATTTTTATTAGTTTGTGCATTGGCTCTTCACGGCTTCCCAAAATCGATTGTCAGTGATTGTGACTATACTCCCCTCTTTCCCTCTTGTATCTTTTTTCAGTGACTCTGTTAGCACTTTCCAGTTTATAAAACTCTCTTGATCTATCTGTGGTGGGGATAGACCCAATGGAGTCAGGCAACGGCTATTTAAGGTTCAAATGTCACCTCCATAAGAAAAGACTTCATTAAGTATCCCACCAAATGTAGTTCTCAAATTTCTTATGACTCTCCATACCAAAACCTGCTTTATTTTCTTCACAGCATATACCTTTAACTGAAATTGTGTTATTTTCCTGTCTTCCCTCATTAGATTATAAGGTCTGAATAGGTGGGGACTCATCACTGCTATATCCCTAGCATATGGAGGAGCACCTCATATAAAAAGGGTGTTTAATACATACTTTCTGAATGAGCCACCGGGCCGGCCCTGGGGGAATATTTTTGTAAAAAGAAATATTTGTGTAAATATTTGTATGGTGAGGTACTAATTTTTATTAGTTTGTGCATTGGCTCTTCACGGCTTCCCCAAATCGATTGTCAGTGATTGTGACTATACTCCCCTCTTTCCCTCTTGTATCTTTTTTCAGTGACTCTGTTAGGACTTTCCAGTTTATAAAACTCTCTTGATCTATCTGTGGAGGGGATAGACCCAATGGAGTCAGGCAACGGCTATTTAAGGCTCAAATGTCACCTCCATAAGAAAAGACTTCCTTAAGTATCCCACCAAATGTAGTTCTCAAATTTCTTATGACTCTCCATACCAAAACCTGCTTTATTCTCTTCACAGCATATACCTTTAAATGAAATTGTGTTATTTTCCTGTCTTCCCTCATTGGATTATAAGGTCTGAATAGGTGGGGACTCATCACTGCTATGTCCCTAGCATATGGAGGAGCACCTCATATAAAAAGGGTGTTTAATACATACTTTCTGAATGAATTAATCAATTAATTTATTAATATACACTATATTTAGTGCTCAGTGATATTATGGTTATTGTTGTGTTCTATTTCTCAAGCAACTAATATATGATCGAAGCATTTTCTGACCTCTATTATTTCAACAGTCTCTTCTTCAGAGTTTACTAATCTCCACTAAGTGTTATTTTTATAATAATTGATAATAACATTTTCTACAAAAGGAACTGTATGTTGGAATGGGACATAAGTTGCAAGTGTTTGGAAAGAAGCACTTCTTAAATATCCCG
>NW_007728976.1:58635-65252 GCF_000696425.1 Galeopterus variegatus | reverse complement strand
TACAAAAGGAACTGTATGTTGGAATGGGACATAAGTTACAAGTGTTTGGAAAGAAGCACTTTTTAAATATCCCTATAAGTTGCTGTTAGTTCCATAAAAGGGTGTGAAGAGGAGATGTAACGGAGAGAAAATGAGAAAAAGTAAAGAGAGGAATACAGCGAAATTATAAGAAAATTTAAAAGTATTACAAGTAACTAATGACAAAGGAACAAAAGAAATAACTTATTTTTCAATTATACTCCAAAAGTGATTTTCAGGAGCTTACCCATAAAGATGCTGCAATACGTAGCTGACTAGAAATGGAGAGATGTTAACGGGTAGCTTTTCATTATTTTTCTTGTGTCTGTTCATGCTTTGTTAATTGCACAACTGAATATATAGATTAAAAACTAGGCAAAATTCTATTATATAAAAGAACATCTGGAAAATTTTTAAAGCATAATAAAGAAATTGAAAGTGTGGATGTTAAAAAAAAAGCATCAACTATTCAAATTCACAAAATCAAAGTAACACAGCTGCAAAAAATCATATTAATAAGTATTTATTTCACACTCTTGATGTACAGGAGTTTCAGCTTACTATGCTAGGCTGTTAATTATTGAATCTTTTTGGCTCCCCATTTTATGCAGAATTTGTAAAAAAAATCCTGATTCAATTTACTAAGAGCTAAAGAACATGCCCTTCTAACTTATTTCTACATGCTGTATTCTAGGTTCAACATATCTAAATGAAACATCAATGTTCTGTTGATATGGAAGAGCTCTTCTGCCTGAGTAATTAGGTAAATTCAATAGTGAGAAATGTTCATGGAACATTCAATATTTAAAAAGTCTCATAACTGAAACTAGCCACTGATGCTGAGACAGTTTTTAGGTGTAGGTCCCTTTCTTCAAAAATAAATTGATCGAGAAATGTAATAAAACTAGTGAAACCTGATCACTTTAGGTTAATAATCAGTGGAGAGCTGGGATACCCACTCACTGATCCCACGGCCAATAAAACATTTTGATAATCAATCAGAATTCTTATGACTACCAAGATCCATTGTATTAGTCCGTTTTGTGTTGCTATAACAGAATTACCTGAGACTGGGTAATATATAAAGAACAGAGGTTTATTTGGCTTACGATTCTGGGACAGCTGCATCTGTCATGGGCGGGCCTCAGGCTGCTTCTACTCATGGCAGAGAGTGGCAGGCAGCCAGTGGCGGGTATAAGCAGATCACACTGTGACAGGAAGCAAGAAAGAGAGAGAGAAGGTGCCAGGGTCTTTTTAAAACAACCAGCTCTCATGGGAACTAATAGAGCGAGAACTCACTCATTAATCCTCTCCTCCCCCAGGGAGAGCATTAATCCATTCATAAGGGATCTGCCCCCATGACTCAATCAGGTTCCAACAGTGCCGCACTGGGGATCAAATTTCCACATGAGTTTTGGAGGGGACAACACATCCAAACTCCATCATTCATCTATTCTTGTAGCTGTGATTTCTAAGTTTTATAAATAAGAATATTTTGAGGAAAAAAATCTTTTTCCTGAAAGAATCAGATTTTTTGGGCCCTTTGCCTTCTCCACACCATGGAGCTTTAGCAGAGTTTTGCATCAAGTGTAAAACTGAGAAGTTTTCAAGGAAATTTCCTAAACTCAGAAATTCTACCAATTAAAGTCCAATCTTACCAGTTCTTCCCCCACAACAAACACCTTAACCTCCCTTGTCCATATTACTTGGTAAGACATGAGGAGAAAATTTACTTAGGAGAAGTGACTAGGTGTTTCATGCCTTCTCTTCAGTCAGAATCATATGGACCAGACGTCTTGGTATGCTGGACCAACACTGGAAACTATAAATCCTACATTTATTTATCTGAGAAGAGAAAGTGATTATTTTAATTTTCTCTCCGGTATTTGAAGACATTCTTTTAACATAAGTTCACTAACTCAATTAACAGTAAATAAAACATCATTGTTCAGAGGTACGAACAATAAAAGGTATTCTGAACTTAAAGAGGGATTAAGAGGTCAGAAGAACTAATATTTTCGGCTTGAGTTAATTTCCAATTCTATTTCAAAGTTAGACACTTGTATTATTTTCAACAAAACTCTGTTTAAATATTTCTGGTTATCAGAGAACATGTTATTCTGAAGTCAGACTCTCTCATTTGTAGAATTTTAATTATTTGGCAATATTTACATATAATTGAAATCTATCTGCCTGTAATTATTAGCCATTATTTCCAGGTGTCCAGTACAAAAAGACAAAGGGCAACCTTTTTTTTACTTAATTATTTATTCAATCATTCTTTCAGCAAATATTTATTAAATGCATTCCCTATGCTAGTTATTGTGCTAGGTGACAGGGATGTAAGAACGAATAAAGGAAAGTTCCTGTCCCTGGGAAGCTTACAGCATATTCATTGTATCAGACACGAGCTGTGTCAGTGTGAAGAACAGGATTCTAGGTTTCTCTTCCTATTTCCACATTATTCATTGAAAGCACTATTTTCAGATGTTCAAGCTCGCAAACTGAAAGCCATTCTAAAATCTACCTTTTCCCCTTGCCTCTTTAGTCAATCATTTAGCCCTATGGAGTATACCTCTAAAACAGATCGTGATACATCCATTTCTCAATCTCACTATAAGTTGCACATTCCAAGGCATCACCATCTATCAATTAAACTAGTAATTTCTTATTTTGTTTTCCTCTTCGGCTGGTGATGATCTGAAATCCATTCTACTCAAAGACTGCAGAGTGAAATTTTGAAAATATTTAAATTCCTTACCTTGATCTACAGAGCTTTGCTTGATCTAGCTCTAGATAAACAAGGTAACAGATGACATTCCTCCCTATCTCTGCACACTTTAAAAAAAAAAATTATACCACTTTCCATATTTTGAGTTTTTCTCCATAATTTATTTTTAACCTGTTTATTAAAGAAAGTCTCCTCCAACAGACTATAGGTTCCATAATGTCTTGTGGTTGAATCTTTTACGTCCAGTTCATTGCCTGACATACGTTACTCAGCAAATATCATTGAATGAATAAGCAAGCAAGTGGATTAATCAATACATAGAAAGGAAACCTACTATATGTTTGGAGTACTTAATGCTTATATTTGATGTTTGGTGGTGAAGTTAGCAAGTTTTCAGGTGATTACAAACACATACACAGACACACATAATTTTCGTTTTATCTTTGTATATGGATTTTAGGCTTCAATGCTGTTGTCATCCTAGTTACCATTTTCATAATCATTTTTTAATATTCATCTGAAAATATGGAGCCCAAATTTATATTGCAGTGACCTTTATAAGATAAAGTTGGTAATATATTTCAAAATGTAATATTCACTACTTTGACCCAGTAATCCCAAGTATAGTATTTTGTCCTAAGAAAATAATTAAATCTGTAGACAAATATTTATATACAAGTACTTTTGTTTGTTATACTGCTATTTAATAAAAAGAAGTACTGGATCAAATCAAAATATCTGTCAAGTAATAAAACTTAAACACAGCTTTAATACAATTTTCACAAATAATTTATAATTAAAAAATTACTAAACCCAAAAGTAAACAAGCCAGCTTGAACAAGAGTAATCAGAAATAGCAATATAAAGAGATACACAAATATTTCAAATATCGAAATTAGTAGGAATAGAATATAAAATAAATATTTAACTTGTATAAAATGTAAAATAGTAAAGGTAAAAGAAATAATCAATTTTTAAATTTAACTGGAAACTGATAAATCAGTAAACACAAAATCTAAAAATAAAAATTAAGTAACTGAAATTAAAAATTCAGGGGAAGGTTTCAGAAATAACTAAGTAATTTGTTGTAACCAAGTAATCAAGTAATCTCACTTGATCACTGAGATCATAATATATATGTTAATAAAAGCCTTCTTAAAAGCCAGTGTCAGAAATAAGATAGAGATTCAGAGAGTAATTCTGATGTCTGGAACTACTTAACACGTAGGGGTGACTGCTGATGTTGCAAATGATGGTTGAGAGTCTAATAGGCTGTACAGTCCGTTTGTCAGCTTCCTAGGCTAGAAGGACTGAAGCTGAATACTGACTGGTACCAGCCAAGGACTCCAAAGAAGTATTTAATAAAAAGAAGAATGCATCATAAGTAGACCAGTCTACAAAGAAACTACAGACCAAATAGGAATCATCTCAGTTTTGAAACTGAATTCAGATAATAGAACATTATTGCTAATTCCCCAGGAGCATGTGAGAAACAAATGAAAAAATTCTCTCCAAAATAAGATAACATCATCCCAGGCCTTGCATTATTTTGTAACATTTCAAGTATGGTGGTATGGTGTCCTTCATGCAAAAATAATAAAAATGAGAAATAACCAGGCACAAGATGATTCAAGACAAAATGAATGTGACCCAGGAGAAACAATAAGCAATAGAAACAGACACACAGGAATAGCTATTATTTGAAATTATCAGACATAGATTTAAAAAAAAAAAGTTTAATATATTCAACAAAAAATACAACCTTGAGGATTTTCCAACAAATTTATGCTATATAAGAGAAAACATGGAAAAGTATACATATTCTAGAACAAAAAGTAAGGTCATAGAATAGAAATTCAACAGCAGATTAGAACGTAAATATAAGTCAGAAGAAAATATTCAGGAGGAAACAAAGAGATAGGAAAGGAAGAAAAGAAAAGAGAAAGCAACATAGAAGATACGGTTAAAGATTTACAGTTCCTTCTTACTACTTGTAGTTATGTACTGTAAAGTTGCTAGAGGCACCGAGTTATCAAATAGTGAACAATTTTTCTACAATTTCAAGTAGAAATATAAGATTAGGTTGTTGTAAGCCTCTGGTCACAACATTTTTATCAACTGATCAATACATAAATTTGTTTTATGTGTGTTTCTGTTTAAAGACACTTTAATATAATTCATACTGTTGATTCATTAGCACTGAACTCATAGTCAACAGCACTATAACTTATATTTGAATGGAGCTTATCTAACACTTATATTTTCTCTGTAAGGTACATTACAGTCTTCTTATGTTTAGGAACACTACATGGCACTTCAGCACTACACTTAGGGGCCATTTTAAACAGCAAAATCATTGATGAAAAGCATAAACATTTATAAAACATGGCACTTAAATAGACCATGAAAAGGACACGTATTTACACTATGAGAGCTGAAACAAGAGGACAGAGTGTCACTTTGTTTCACCTTAACTGGGAGATCGTCCGTTAGCTACTCAAATATTTCATCTCTGTTCATGCCCACAAATGACTGAACAAGCACCATGATTATTTATTTTGAGATTATGAATAAACTTTAGTGAGTAAGCAAATTCACAAATACAGAATCTACAAATAATGAGAATCGACTCTAATTACAGTAGCAAAAGCAAAGTAGAAAATGGGGTAGAAATAACATTTGAGAGACAATAGTTGGGAATTAACCAACACTGAAGAAAGATGTCAATCCTTAAATTTACAGATCCCTAGTACCCCAAGCAGGATAGATGTGAATTCACACATAAGTACATCAAAGTAAAACTGTTGAAAACCAAAGAGAAATAGAGAAAGTCAGTCAGAAAAAAATAAAGAAAAAATAGGCTTAAAAGAACAGAAACTTTTAAGTGAGAACTTACTTTTCAGAAGACCTAAAATAAGAAAATGCTTTATAATAAAAATTTCAATTCAATTTAATTTCAAGGTGCCTTAGTATAATAAAAAATAGCAATTACAAATGTGTGGGCATCTGGTAATCTAGCCTCAATTTTATAAAGAAAAAAGTGAATAAAACTATAAGAAGAAATAGACAAAATCATGGGCATAATATTAGATTAAAAAAAAAACCCTTCTCTCAGTAGTTACTAGAAAAACAAACACAAAATATATTGAACGCTTGAAAAACAAGTGTAAATTTTTCCTGGTAAATGTACATGTAAAATGGCACCCAACCATTGTATAATGTACCAAGAATTTAAAAAATTAACAATAAAAATGAAGTACTCTGGCCAAAATTTAATATTCTAGAAAAAAAGTAACAGAAATATAACTAAAAAATGCAAACATATTCAGAATAACTTATGGGTCAAAGAAAAAATTAACAGTGAGCACTAGAAAAAATTTTGAACTAATGATACCTAAAATTTTACATATCACAATTGTGACATTCGGGTGAAGTATAGGGAAATTTACATCCATTAATGTGTATATGGGAAAAAAAAGGAAGGTTGAAAATTAATAAAGTAAACACCTATCTCAAAAAGTAGAAAAAGAACAACAAAATAAATAGAAAGAAGAAAATAATAAGAACAGAAACTAATAAAATAGAATG
This sequence comes from Galeopterus variegatus, assembly GCF_000696425.1. Lineage (NCBI taxonomy): Eukaryota > Metazoa > Chordata > Mammalia > Dermoptera > Cynocephalidae > Galeopterus > Galeopterus variegatus. The sequence goes on along the minus strand of NW_007728976.1, from coordinate 58,915 downwards.
CAGATACAAAATAGAGTATTGGCAAAATAAAGATTTGTGTCTTTGAAAGACCAACAAAACTGATAAGCGTCCTGTGAGACTGAATTTAAAAAAAAAAAAAAAAACACACAAAAAAGGAAAGAAAACAATTATTGTGAACAATACAAAGGGGTTTCACCAAAGATTATACTTATATTAAAATGATAAGATATTATAAACCCTGTGTAAATAAAATTTGTATCATAGACAAAAAGCATATATTCCTTTAAAATAATATATCCTATTTGTTGCAAGAGAAAAT
>NW_007728976.1:56824-58494 GCF_000696425.1 Galeopterus variegatus | reverse complement strand
CAAAAAGTAGAAAAAGAACAACAAAATAAATAGAAAGAAGAAAATAATAAGAACAGAAACTGATAAAATAGAATGCAGATACAAAATAGAGTATTGGCAAAATAAAGATTTGTGTCTTTGAAAGACCAACAAAACTGATAAGCATCCTGTGAGACTGAATTTAAAAAAAAAAAAACACACACAAAAAAGGAAAGAAAACAATTATTGTGAACAATACAAAGGGGTTTCACCAAAGATTATACTTATATTAAAATGATAAGATATTATAAACCCTATGTAAATAAAATTTGTATCACAGACAAAAAGCATATATTCTTTTAAAATAATATAACCTATTTGTTGCAAGAGAAAATAAAAGACACAATTTTTATGTATAAAACTTATAGAAAAATAGTACAAAAAACCTAAACCATCTTCATAGAAAGGATATTTAATAATGAAACTATGTCCGTTCTCCCCAAAATTGCTGAATAGATTTAATGTCACTTAAATCAAAATTTCTCCAGGGATTGTTATGTAGGTAAAATGGAAAAAAAATTAAAAATAGTTTGGGGATACTTTTTTGTGGTAAAACTTTAAAGGAAAGCAAGGTAATAATTCAGGACGGTGGTTATCTTTGAGTGTTGAAAGAGAACATGATTAGGGCACAGAGGGACTTCAAAGGAATTGGCAATGTTTTATATCCTGCTGGTTTTGTAACTCTGTATTCATTTGTAAATCATCATTTTAAAGTTGTACATACATGTTTTGCATGTGATATTTTTACAATTAAACCTTAAATAAATAAGTAAACAACGAAACAGTAATTATAAAACTGTATCACATATTTGATCCAAGGCACACATACCTATACACATGTAGATACCCTGGCTGAATTTATCCCTAAAATTTTTCTTTCAAGTATTGATTAGGAAAAGGAGATTTTACTTATAATCTACAGCTGACTTTTTGTCTAGTAAAAGTTGTAAGCCTGGATTTTCCTCTGAGACACCCTGTCTATTCTGGACAAATGCCCTTCAGTATATCATCTTGGATTATTGTAAAGAAAATATCCACCCAATATTCCCAGAAAAGACCCAAATGCAATGATGAAAATGATTACAAAATCATTTGAATGATTTAATCTTTAATGTAACTTAGTAATTTGGGTGCTGATTTCAGATCAAACTTAAATTTGTATATGCCTGTATTATTTGTCTATGTCTGTATTATTGTATGCATACAGAAAATACTGGAAGAAATATTCTGCATTGTTAACAGTCGTTATCTAAAGTTGATGGGATTTGCAAGATTTTTATTATCTTTGTATTTTTATGCATTTTCCAAACTTTTTACTAGGAGCATATTACTGCGATTGTGAAGGGAAAAAAAAAAAAAAAAAACACCTTGAATAAATTGCAGAGCCCAGCACAGAAAATAAACCTCCAGTTGTGGCTTCAACAATGCAGAGTTTAATGGTATGATTTCCTTCTTTATCTGGACTCTCAACTTGTATTATTGTGCTTAATGTTGTATTAGCTGCCAGGTCATCTTTTTTGGCTCCTATTGATCTTGCAGTCAATCAGAACACAAAGATTTTTTCAGATAGATTGCTGTTAAGGCAGATCAGTACAAGAGATTTTGTTAACCAAAATGCAGAACATTCTCTCTACTAATGTAATCATGTGCCT
>NW_007728976.1:51185-56314 GCF_000696425.1 Galeopterus variegatus | reverse complement strand
TTCTCAGGACACTTCTGTACAACAATACAGAGGTGAATGACCTTGACTCCTACTTTAATAAGATCAAAGACGATCAAAATGAACCATCGCAACTGCCTTTCTCTCCATCTCAAAATTTCTCTGCAACATCTTCTATTTCTTTCTCTTACCACTCTAGATTGAGGAAAAAAATTAATTCAATTGCATTATCTCTTAAACATTTTCAATGATTTTCTCTCCCCTAATTCCTATCACTTTATTCATATATATGCCTAGCTATTCAAATGCATGCCTAAATGTCCTATATCCTTAAAAAGACAACCATCCAAAATCCCTTCCATGACCTTGATAATACCTCTCAAACTCTCCCACTTAACTCTTTCTTTAAGTGTATGGAAAGATGTCTCCATTAACTCTTTAGGCCTTTGCATTTTAGATTCTGCTCCTAACATTCTCTGTTTGGCTATTTACATAAAGGCAGTCAAAGAAATTCTAATTATAAATGTGAAAATTAATTTCTCTTAGCACATTTTCCTGAACCATGATCTCCCGTCTCTTAGGAAAATGACTCCAGTCTGTCGAGCTTTATGTAGGTGAGGTTTTCCAGGCTAAAAGAAGCACATAACTTAGTAAAAAAATCTAAATTCTAGGAATTCGGATACACAAGAAAAGGAAAGCTTTTAAGGAAATGATTGAAACTTATTATCACTGCTGAGTTTCCAGATTGTAAGTCATAAATGCAGCATGAAAGTTGATTATTTGGTAAACAGAACCACTTTTCATCATTCTTACAAGACATAAAACTTAGAATCACTATGCATTGCTCCTTTTCATTCTTTCATGCACTTCACAATCCCATCCAGACAAAAATCTCCAAAGCCTCAATTTTCCTTTAGAAGATATTTTTTACGTGAACCTGCTCAACTGCCTCATTTCCATTTTTCTGGCTGTTATCACTACTCTCCTTAATTATTACCAGAGCCTTGTAGGGAGCCTCCCTGTTGACACCCTGGGACTCCTCCAGTCTATTTTCCCTGCAGTTGTTAGAATAGGTTTTCTATAATGTGGTTCTAATTGTATCTCCCTCCTCTCTTAAATAATTTGGTATGTTAACAATATTTTCCACATAAAATTTAAACTTCTTGGCTTAGTGCACAAGATCCCTTTTAATATGTCTCTTATCAACCTATCTAGCCTTGTTTACACCCATGTTCCCTCCCTCTGCCATTCTCTACAGTCAGTGCCCTTAATGTGCCAAGGGTTTTACAATCTCCATGTCCCTTTTCCTGTTGGTCCCCCAGCTATAATGTCCTTATTAGTCCCACTCCTGTAATCTTGTTTCATTTGGCTAATTCCTGCTCTTTCTTTTTTGGCTCAAGCAACTTCAATTCAAGCTCCCCAAATGATTTTGAAGCCCTTTCTCTGGTATCCCATGACCCCTTGCAAACTTTTCTTGTAGCACTTAACAAACATGCTTTTCTCCTACACTCAGCTATACATTTATTGTGGACAGGAACATCTTGTTTGATTTAGTACCTTTAGTGCCTAGCAAAATGATTAACGAGAGCTCAGTGGACACTCAATACATAATTTTTGAGATAATATTTGTCATCTTTACTTCCCAGAGGACACTCAGACAAGGAAGTGTGACAGCTAAGCACCTCTGAAACTACAAACATCTTTCTATATGCACTTACCACACATTTTTTTCCCTTACAGGTAGCTTTTATTTTTTTCAGTAGTTTTTTGGCATTTACATTTCATTTAACTTTTCCTGCTAAAAGTATTCAAATGTCTCCTTGTGCAACCACTTCCTCCCTCAATACCACGGTGACAGGGGTAGCTTTGTGACTTGTGTGCATTTCAGACAACCAGAACATTTCATTCTCCTGGCCCAAATAATTAGTTCATAGACTCGTGACCCAATCATAGCTATAGAGAATCAAATAATGTTTGCTAGGACTGTTAGAATGGAATTATAGACCTTTTACCATTGGGTTTATGTCGTGTAAGTTATAAAATGGGGATTTCAATTAGACTTTAATGCTAAGTCGAGAATAAGAAGGAAATCAGCTTGGAGGAAAGAAGAGCAAAATAATGGAGAGAAACTCTACGTAGAAACTTCATTTGAGTATCTGGATCAAGCAAAGATTTGGCCAGACCCTTCACTTTTTGATTTTGTGAGCCAATAAATGCCTTTGTTTGTTCGTTTAATTAATTAAAACAAATTTGAGTTGAATTTTCTGCAACAAGTGTCTAAACTACACTTAATCTCTCCATGTGTGTCTTGATACATATGCTCATGTTGTTCTATACACATTGTAATGTCTTAATATATAGACTGTCCTGGTATGAAAAGTTGCTCATGATTGATTTCATATTTATCCATCCAGGCCTTTATTTTTCTATGTTCTCTTTTTCTCTATGTCAACCATTCTGAGCTACTTACTTACCTTCTCCCTATTGAGACATTCATTCACTTTTAGAAACTAGTAGCCTGAGTTCCTGTTGTTCAGACTATTGTGATGTATTGTACTGTATTGTACTGTACACAATTTAGTATATGTACTTCTACATTTCTGACTTTCTACTAGGTTCTAAGTTACTTGAGAACAATAATTCTCTATTAGTAAAGGTTCAATCAGGAAAACAGAAGACAAGCAAAGTACTTTTAGCCAGGAGACAGACATTTTTAAAATTTTATTGAGCTATAAAGCGTATAATTTTATGACTTTTGACATATGTGTATATATCCACCTCTCTCGTAACATATACATAGGCTTTGGTATGTTTAGTCATTTTTATTTTAGCCATTTTTGTGAGTGTAGAGGTATTTCAATGTAGTTTTTATTTAATGTCCCTAATGATAAATGATATACAGCGTTATTTCATGTGTTTATTTGTTATCTGTATATCTTCTTTGGAGAACTGTTCAAATATTTTGTTCATTTTTTTTAATTGCATGATTTGTCTCTTTTTATTGAGTTGTAAGTGTTCTTTATGTGGTTGATTTGTAAGTCTAATTTCAGATATGTGGTTTATGAGGATACTTCAAAAAGTTCATGGAAAAATGGAATTACAAGATAATATGAATCTTTCCATAAACTTTTAGAAGTACCCTCCTATATACTCCCAGTTTATGGCTTGTATTTTTCTTTTTGTAACAGTATTTTAATAATTTTTAGTTTAATTTCTTAAATTTAGTTTAATGTATTATTATTTTTTTCTTTTATAGTTACTAGTTTCATGTTGTATTGAAGGAATGTTTGCTAAAATCAAGGTGATGTAAATTTTCTTCTGTGTTTTATTCTATACTTTCTATAATTTTAGCTCTTACACTTTTATCTATAATTAATTTTAAATTACATTTTATATTTATTTTGTATAAATGATATATCTTTCAATTTGTTTAGGTTTTCTTTAATGTTTCTCATCAATGTGTGCAGTTCAGTATATTGGTCTGGCTTATTTTTTGTTAAATTTATTTCTAAATGTTTCATATTTTTACGGTGTTTTAAATGGTATTTTTAAATCTTTCATTTTTGACTATTTGTTTCTTGTATATGAAAACATAATTGACTTTTATATATTGTTTATACATTTTGTAACCTTGCTAAACTTACTTATTAGTTCTATAGCTCTTTTGTAGATATTGTAGGATTTTTCACGCAATCATTCTGTCTGCACATAAAACAGGTTAATTCTTTCCAATCTAAATGCTCTTTTTTTCTTCTTGCCTTATTATATGCACCAGAATTTCCAGAACAATGTTAATAAGACATAGTGAGAGCAGACATTCCTGTCTTGTTTCTGATTTTGGTGAGGAAACATTCAGTCTTCCATGAGTAAGCATGATGTTAAAGTGTGTATACACATACACATATACATGTACATACATATACACATATGTACATATATACAGATATATGCATATATATAGACATGTCTGTGGCCTTGTCCAGGATCAGGTAAGTTCCCTTCTATTTCTATTTGTTAAGAGTTTGTGGCACGAATTAATGCTGGATTTTGTCAAATGATTCTTCTGTTTTTATTGAGATGCAGATTGCTTTTTATCTTCTGTTTGTGTGGTAAATTTCATTAATTAATTTTTTAATGTTTAACCAACTTTGAATTTTTCAGTTAAATTCCAGTTGATCATGATGTATTACTATATTCATATATTTTTGAATTCTATTTGTGAAACTTTTGTGATGAAGTTTTACATTTATGTTTACCAGGGATATTAGTTTTAGTTTATAGGGAGCATCTCAGTGCTGGCTTCACAGATTAAAGTGTTTTTATTTTCCTTAAATTTTTTGGTGGAGTTTGTGAAGTATTGATAGTATTTCTTCCCTAAATTTTCAGCAGAATCCAATAGTGAAGTTATCTGGAGTTTTCTTTCTTCGAAGTTTCTTGGCTAAACAATGTAATTTAAAAAATAAATATACTCATAGGATTATTCAAGTTATATATTTTTTTGAGTGAGCTTTGATAGTGTATGCTTTTATTTGTACATGTCAGCTAGGTTGTCACATTCTTTGTTATAATGTTGTTTATAATATTTCATTACTATACTTTCTGTTCTGTAAAAATTTTAGTGATATCACATCTCTCATTTCTGATATTGTTAACTTGTGTCTTTTTTTTTCTGACTACTCTGCATAGCAATTCCTCAATTCTATTAATCTTGGTTTCATTTATTTTTTCTATTGCTTTTTTGTTTTCTATTTTATTTTTTGCTGTTTTATTCCCTTATTCTTTTTTTTTTCCTTTTTAATATGGTTGTAATTTGGTCTTTTTCCAGTTTCTTAAGATGGAAGTTGATATCATTGACTTAAGACCTTTCCACTTTTCTACTACAGACATTTATTGTTGTAGATTTTTGTATAAGCACTGTTTTAAATGCACTCCTCAAATTTTCATATATTATATTTTCTTTTACGTTTTATTCAAAATACTTTCTAATTTTACTTTTTATTTCTTTCTTCAATCCACTGATTTAGAAGTGTGCTAATTGGTTTCTAAAAAAATGTTGGGAATTATTTTAATATATAATTTTGTAACTAATCTTTAATTTATTTCCATTATGGTGGGTAATATAGCTTGTACAATTTGAATAGTATTACATTTAATAGAATTTGTTTTATGGG
>NW_007728976.1:48435-50345 GCF_000696425.1 Galeopterus variegatus | reverse complement strand
GTGGGTAATATAGCTTGTACAATTTGAATAGTATTACATTTAATAGAATTTGTTTTATGGGCAATTTTATTAAATGTTTTTTGCATAAATTTGAAAAGAATATGTATTTTGTAGCTGTTGGTTGGCATGTTTCTAAATATCAATTAGGTCAAGTAAGTTGATGGTGTTCTAGCCTTTTGTGTCCTTACTATATTTTTTGTAAGAATATTTTATCAGTTATCGAAATTTTGAAGTCTTCTTCTACAATTGTGGAATTTCCCATTTATCCTTTCAATTTTACCAATTTTGCTTCACGTTTTTTTCAAGCTGTCTTGTTGGTTGCATAAACATTTAGTATTGCTATGACCTCTTCAAGAATTCTGCCATTCAAACTTATAAAATATTACTCTACATTCATGGCAATATCCTTTACTCCAATATCTAGTTTGTCTGATATTAACATATGCATTACAAAATTATTTTGGTTAGTATAAGTATGGTTAACTTTTTCAACTTTTTAATTTTAAGTTATATTGTCTTTACATTTAAAGTGGTTTTCTTGTAGGCTTAGTATAGTCTTTGCCATTCTATTGTAATGTTTAGGCTGTATACATCTAATGAGGTTATCGATACAGTTGGGATTAATTCTACTGTCTTGCTATTTCTTATTTCTCTATTTATTCTTTATTTCCTTTTCCTTTTTTTTTTTCTGCTTTCTTTAAAAAATATTGTGTAGAATTAATGTTACTTCTTTAAATGTTTGGTAGAATTCCCCAGAGAAACTATCTGGTTTGTGACATTTTGGAGTCAATATCATCTAATTTCTTTCTTTTTTTTTTTTTTTTTTTGGTTTATAAATTATTTATTTATTTGGGTTAATTTAATGTTAGTGATGTGTAATTAATATACAAAGAATTGCACTTATTTAATGTCTACAATTTAATGAGTTTGGACATATGCAAACACCAATGATACCATCAGCACCATCAAAGTAATGAATATATCCAACACCATCCAAAGTTTCCATGTGTCCCCTTTCTTTTTCCCTGTGGTAAGAACACTTAACATGACATCTATCATGTTATTAAATTTTGAAGTGTACAATATGGTATTGTTAATTATAGGGCACTATGTTGTATGCTAGATTTCTAGACCTTATTCATCTAGCATAACTGAAACTTCTTATTCATTGAATAATGCCTCCTATTTCTACCACTCTGCAGCCCCTGACAACCACTATTGTATTTTCTGCTTCTGTTTGACTATTGTAGATATCTAATGTAAGTGAAATCATTCAGTGTTTGTTCTTTTCTGACTGGCTCATGAGTTTGGCTATTGTAGATATCTAATGTAAGTGAAATCATTCAGTGTTTGTTCTTTTCTGACTGGCTCATTTCAATTAGCATAATGTCTTCCAGGTTTGACCATATTGTCACAAGTAGCAGGATGTATATATCACATTTTCTTTATCCGTTCATCAGTCAATGGACATTTGGGTCATTTTCATATCTTGATTATTGTTAATAATGCTGCAATGAGCATGGGAGTGTAGATATCTCTTCAACATTTTAATTTAAATTCTTTTCAATATATACCCAGAAATGGAATATTAGAACATATGGTAGTTCTAATTTCAATTTTTTGAGGAACTGTTATACTGTTTTTCATGGCTGCTGCACCATTTTTCATTTCCACTAACAGTGTTCGAGGGTTTCAATTTCTCCACCTCTCTAAAACTTGTTATTTTATTTTATTTTTTATAGTAGCCATCCTAATGGGTGTGATGTGATATCTCTTTGTTGTTTTGATTTGCATTTACCTTAGAGTTAATGATGTTGAGTATCTTTTCATATATCTATTGGCCATTTGCATGTCTTCTTTGGAGAAATGTCAGTTCAAGTTCTTAATCCCTTTTTTTATTGAGTTATTTA
>NW_007728976.1:42807-47771 GCF_000696425.1 Galeopterus variegatus | reverse complement strand
TCAATATATACCCAGAAATGGAATATTAGAACATATGGTAGTTCTAATTTCAATTTTTTGAGGAACTGTTATACTGTTTTTCATGGCTGCTGCACCATTTTTCATTTCCACTAACAGTGTTCGAGGGTTTCAATTTCTCCACCTCTCTAAAACTTGTTATTTTATTTTATTTTTTATAGTAGCCATCCTAATGGGTGTGATGTTGTTGTTTTGATTTGCATTTACCTTAGAGTAAATGATGTTGAGTATCTTTTGAGTATCTCTTTGTTGTTTTGATTTGCATTTACCTTAGAGTTAATGATGTTGAGTATCTTTTCATATATCTATTGGCCATTTGTATGTCTTCTTTGGAGAAATGTCAGTTCAAGTTCTTAATCCCTTTTTTTATTGAGTTATTTATTTTTTTGTTATTGATTTGAAGGAGCTCCTTACATATTTTGGAGATTAATCCCTTATCAGATATATGATTTGCAAATATTTTTTCCCTTTTCCTAGGTTGCCATGTTGCTCTACTGATTTTTTCCTTTGCTCCTCACAAGCATTTTAGTTTGATGCAATCCCATTTATCTATTTTTTGCTTTTGTTGCCTGGGCTTTTGATGTCATCTGTTGCCTGTGCTTTTGATATTATATCCAAGAAATCATTGCCAACACCACTGTCAAGAAGCTTTTCCCCTGTGTTTTCTTCGAGGAGTCTTATAATTAAGTCTTAAATTTATTTTGAGTTGGTATATGTGTTTGGTATAAGGCAGGGGTCCTTTTTTTTTTGCATGTGAGTATTAAGTTTTCCCAACAGCATTTGTTGAAGAGACTATCCTTTCCCCATTGTGTATTCTGGGCATCCTTGTCAAAGATCCATTTATCATATATATGTGGGTTTATTTCTGGGCTCTCTATTATGCTCCGTTGGTCTAAATGTCTTTTTTTATGCTAATATCATCCTTTTTGGATTACTGAAGCTTTATAATGTATTTTGAAATTAGAAAGTGTGATGCCTCCAACTTTATACTTCTTTCCCAAGATTGTTTTGCCTATTCAGGGTCTTTCGTTCTTCCAAATAAATTTTAAGATTTTTTTTCTATTTCTGTAAGAAATGCCATTGGAATTTTAATGGAGATAGCTTTGAATCTTTAGATTGCTTTGAGTAGTATAGAAATTTTAACAACATTAACTTTTCCAATCCATGAATATAAATACCTTTCCATTTATTCATGTCTCTTTTATTCTCTTTCATTCATGTTTTATAATTTTCAGTGTACAAGTCTTTCACTTCCTTGGTTAATTCTATAGTATTTTTTAATTCAATGACCGATATTGTAAATTTTGTCTTATTGGGTGCTGGATATTTTTGTATTTCAATAAATACTGTTGGGCTTTGTTCTGTGACACTGTTAAGTGACTTGAAAACTTTATCACCCTTTTGCCACTTGCTTTTAAACTTTGTTGGGTAGGATCAGAGGAGCCTTTATCCTAGAGCCTTACTTTCTAAATTCTCCCTATTGAGAAAGTGTCATTCTCTAAGTGCCCTACACAACTCTTGTGAATTACAGGATTTTCTCACTCAGGCTTATGGGAATGTAAACTATCCCCAGCCCTGTATTAATTTCAGAGACAGCTCCACATTCTGCTGTCAGATAATTCTCAGTTTTCTCACACACATGTATTTATCAGCACTAAGCTGAGGACAAAATAGGAATCTTCTGGAGATCTCTTAGCAGCCTCTCTATGTAAGTTTCTCCTCTCTGGTATGCTATCTTGAAAATTCTAGTCACCAAGGCCTTCAGGGACACTTACTTCAGTATTCTTAATTCAGGAAGACCGCAAGGCCTCACCTCTGTTTCCCTTCCTGTGCTACGACTTGGAAATACTCTCCAGAAAATAAGATAGGGCAATGATAGGATCCAGTTTGTTTGTTTTCTGTCTCTTGAGGATGATTTTTTTGCAATGTCTTATACCCAGTCATTGAAAAACATGTTTCATATTGTATTCAGTTTCTGATTTGTTTCAGGTGAGGGGAAAAATTAATCTTATGTTGATCCATCTTGACCAAAAGCAGTAGAAAATTTATTTAAGCAAGGGATAAGAAAGTCATACAACCTTTGAAAAGTTTGAGGAATAAGGTCAAAAAGAGAATTTCCAAGAGATCCTAAAGTACACCAATTGCTGGCACATTTCTTCTAAAGACACCAGCCACTTGTACCACAATGGTGGTCTATTTTTCTGGAAGACCCCACCCCTTCTAACCTGGAATCCCAGGGAAGTCCCACTAGTTATATTAGCTGTCTGCTCACAGCAAGAGATTTCAAAAATGACCTCTGAAAGCCAGGAGCAGACACTGTAGATGATCTTTACTGCCTGAAAACTGCTGTAACTATAGAAAAATGGTTTATGTTTTCTCCTAAAAGTATCACTAGACAGCCCCTCATTAGTGGCTCTAACCCAGATTAATAGTGTAAAGTAATTCTGACAAATGTAGTTTGGAGCTTCTCCCCTGTAGGAGAGAATATAGAATAGGCAGGGTAATGCCAACTTGACAATGAAAAATCTGGCATAGTTCATGTTTATGTTTACAAAGCATAATGTAATACTTGACATAAAGTACGTATTTGAAAGATAATGAATGAATGAAAGAATGAGTTCTGGAAAGGGGTTAGATGTACAGTTGGTTTTAATGCTTCAGAGCTATAGGAAAAAGGAAACTAATAGGCCATTATGTTACTCAGCAAACTTTTTTTGACCCGTAAGTGAAATGGCTTCACCATTCTTCTAAACAGAGTATGTAACAGACACTCAAATGAAGTTTCATACTATTTAGGTAGTAAATTGCTGAATACATGATTAAATCTATGAAGGGATGGATAGAAATAAATACTAACTCAAATAAAACATACTGCTTTTAAATGTTTATGATAGCTTTCTGAAATTGCTACCTGTTCAGTAATCTGTGGTATTTCGTCTAAAGGATCTTAAGTTGATAACAGTAGCATTTTATAGTTTGCAATGTGTTTTACCCATTTGATATAATGTTAAATGAGGGTTCCCGATATTTCAATTCTGATTGTTAATACGATTAAATCAAAAATAGCCACGACCTATTACGAGAAGCATCTACATTTAGTTTTCTAGGAAGGGGTATAATAGGTATACATTGTTAAACAGGCTTTCTTATGCATAGTTAATTTATACTGATATCACTGCATTATGGGTGCTTATTTTCTTCTTTCTAAACTGGAAATCAGAATTCATAATAGAATCTCTCAAATCAGTGACTGTTATTAACTCTGAAACAGAAAAATCTCAACAGCCCAGGCAAATGGTTAATGAAGAAAATGCCCCTGTTATCATGCTGTACTTATTAGCCATTATTATTATTTTGGATTATATCAAGTGGCCAAGATAAAATATGTTCACTGAAAGCACCTAATTTAAGTAGATTGTCTTTATTAGCAAGGCCCTATTAAGTGGTTTCAACTGTAATAGCATTTGAGTTCCATTAGGTTTTGAAGTGATTTAGAAATTCAAATTATTCTAAAAATTAGATGTCAGGGTAGTGGATAATTAGTAAATACTAGGTTGAAGTTGCAAATTTATACTCAGTAGTGGAATTGAACAGAAACATTGGGTGGTGTTGAACTACAAACATAGAGTTGAGAAAACACTTTTAAAGCCACTTGTTCTTTGGCATGTGCAATAGAATATATTTAAGCATTTACAAATATTATATTTCTTTCAGTGAGCTGTAAATACAAAAAATAAACTAATATTATTCTATATAAAGGCAAGGAAGATGATAAGTAATTTATTTCTGTGTGCATATATGGAAGTTGCTAATTACTTTCAATAAATAATTACACCACTAAATTTTTAAATCTATACCTGTTATAAAAAAGAAAAATATAAGTGCATAAATAAAATAAGACCTCTACTGCCCTCTTTTGAAGTTAATTAATAGTAATAGAACTTCAAATTTATTCTAAGAATATTTAGTTTTCTAACTCAATAGCAAAAAAGTAGTAAGACTGGAATTTATTTTATTATGTCTCTTTTTAAATCTTTCATACATTACATACATACTTACTGGGCTGCTACTATGCAGCCAGCATTCTTTTAGTCTCTAAATACATAATGACAAGAGACATAGGCATAATTTATACTGGAGGATAGAAATTAATATCAAGTAGTTACTCTGGCAAATGCCGTGAAAGAAGCATTAAAAAAAATAAAAAATAAAAAATTCTAAACTAACTGCTGAAGGAAATTTCAGAGATTGGAAAACTTTCCAACTCATTATTTGAGTCCAGAATTTACCCAACACCAAAACAAGACAAAGACATTCTAAAAAAGCAAGAGGCAGATCTCTCTCATGAACATAGATACAATAATATTAAATAAAAATTTAACAAATTAAATCCAACAACGCACAAAATTGATTCTACATTTCAATTAAGTGGGGTTTATCCCAGGAATGCAAGATTGGTTTACCATTCAGAAAACAAAAACAGAACCGTATGTGGTCAACTCACTAGAGGTAGAAAAGGCAAATAAAAATCAAACCCATTTATTTTAAAAACCTGTCAACAGTCTGGGAATAAAATAAAATTTCCTCGGTCTCGAAAAGGGCATCTGTGAAAAACCCACACCCAATACTACATATAATTGTGAAAGAATGACTGTTTTCCACTTAAGATTAAGAAAAAAGCCAGGGATGTTTGCTTTCACAAATTTTATTCAATATTGTAGTGCAAAATGGCAAGAGAAATGAATAAAAGCCATTCAAATTGGGTAAAAGGACTGAGATTGTCTTCATTATTAGAAAATCATGTATATAGAAATTCTATGGGAACAATAAAAAGCTACTAAAACTAATAAAGTTTAGTGTTGTTAATAGTCTAAACTAATAGTTTTACAGGATAAAAGACCAACATATTAGAAATGATTATATATATATATATATATATATATATA
>NW_007728976.1:19035-42208 GCF_000696425.1 Galeopterus variegatus | reverse complement strand
TATATATATATATATATATATATATATATAAACAACATACACTTGGAAATCGAAATAAAAAATTTAGTACAAATTATATTAACAACAAAAATATAGAATACGTTAAGATTACTCTGATAAAAGATATGCAAAATAGGTACATAGAAAACTTTAAAATATTTCTGGGAGAAATTAAACAATACCTAAATAAATAAGAATGCATTTAATGTTTATGGATCTAAATATTCAAGATTGCTAAATTTTCAATTTTCTCCAAATTGACATTTATTTATTTTTAATTTAATTTAATTTAATTTTACTTCTCAAAATACATTGTACTTGATTTTCATGCCCCTTTACCCGTTCCTTTCCACCCCTCCCCCATCATATCTGTTCACTTGACTTAAACCGTTCAAGGATTTTTTGTGGTTTTCCTGTCTTCTTCCCCCCATCTCCCTTGATTTGTTTGTGTTTATTTATTTATTAATTTTTAGCTCGCACAATTAAGTGAGAACATGTGGTATTTCTCTTTCTGTGCCTGACTTGTTCCACGTAATATAATTTTCTCTAAGTCCATCCATGTTGTTGCAAATGGTAGTATTTCATTTTTTTATAGCAGAGTAGTATTCCATTATATAGATATACCACAGTTTCCTTCTCCACTCATCAGATGATGGACATTTCGCTGGTTCCAGCTCTTGGTTATTATAAATAGAGCTGCAATAAACATTGGAGTACAGGTATCCCTTCAGCATGATGATTTCCATTCCTCTGGTTATATTCCCAGCAGTGGGATCGCTGGGTCATACAGTAGATCTATCTGTAATTGTTTGCGGAACCTCCACATCATTTTCCATAAAGGCTGAAACATTTTGCAGCCCCATCAACAGTGGATGAGTTCCTTTTTCTCCGAAACCTCTCCAGCACTTATTGTTCTCAGTCTTTTCGATGTTAGACATCCTAAATGGAGTGAGATGGTATTTCAGTGTGGTTTTGATTTGCATTTCCCAGATGCTGAGTGATTTTGAGCACTTTTTCATGTGTCTGTTGGCCATTCATATATCTTCCTTTGAGAAATGTCTGGTCAGCTCCTTTGCCCATTTTTTAATTGGGTTATTTGGGGATTTTTTGTTGTTGTTTTTGTAAAGATGTTTGAGTTCCTTGTATATTCTGGATATTAATCCTTTGTAAGAAGTATATTTTGCAAATATTTTCTCCCACTCTGTTGGTTGTTTTTTTACTCTGTTGATTGTTTCTTTTGCTGTGCAGAAGCTTTTTAGTTTGATATAATCCAATTTGTTTATTTTGGCTTTAGTTGCCTGTGCTTTTTGGGTCCTATTCATGAATTCTGTACCCACTCCTATTTCCTGGAGTGTTTGCCCTATGTTTTCTTTAAGGAGTTTTACTGTTTCAGAGTGTATATTTAATTCTTTAATCCATTTTGAATTGATTATAGTATATGGTGAAAGATACAGGTCTAGTTTCATTCTCCTACATATAATTATTCAGTTTTCCCTGCACTGTTTGTTGAAAAGGCAGTCTCTTCCCCAGTATGTAGACTTGCTGCCTTTGTCAAAGATCAGATGGCTGTAGGCATATGGGTTAATACCTGGGTTGTCTATTCTGTTCCATTTGATCCATGTGTCTGTTTTTATGCCAGTACCATGCTGTTTTGGTTATTATAGCTTTGTAATATAAAGTCAGGTAGTGTTATGCCACCAGCTCTATTTATTTATTTATTTATTTATTTTTGCTCAGGATTGCTTTGGCTACATGTGGTCTTTTGTTGTTCCATAGAAATGTCTGGATAGCTTTTTGCATCTCAGAGAAAAATGTCAATGGAATTTTGATGGGGATTGCATTGCATTTTTAGATCACTTTGAGTAATATGGACATTTTCACAATGTTAATTCTTCCAATCCAAGAGCATGGGGTATCTTTCCATCTTCTTGTGTTCTCTTTAATTTCTCTCAATAGTGGTTTGTAGTTCTCTTTGTAGAGATTTTTCACATCCTTGGTCAGCTTTATTCCTAAATATTTTATTTTTTTGGTGGCTATTGTAAATGGGCTAGCTTTCTTGATTTCTTTTTCTGCATGTTCATTGTTGGAGTATAGAAATGCTACTGATTTATGTGTGTTGATTTTGTACCCTGCAACTTCGCTGAAATCATTTATCAACTCTAGGAGTTTTTTTTTTTTTGATAGAAGCTTTAGGCTGTTCAATATCTAGGATTACATCATTTGCAAAAGGGGGCACCTTGACTTCATCCTTTCCAATCTGGATACCCTTTATTTCCTTCTCTTCTCTGATTGCTCTAGCTAGTACTTCCAAAACTATGTTGAACAGGAGTGGTGAGAGTGGGCATCCTTGTCTAGTTCCTGTTTTTAAGGGAAAAGATTTCAGCTTTTCCCCATTCAGGATGATATTGGCAGTGGGCTTATTGTATATGACTTTAATTACATTGAGATACTTTCTGTCTATGCCTAACTTGTAGAGAGTCTTTATCATGACACGATATTGAATTTTGTCAAATGCTTTTTCAGCATCAATAGAGTTGATCATGTGGTTTTTGTCTTTGCTTTTATTAACGTGGTGTATCATTTATTGATTTGTGTATGTTGAACCAACCTTGCATCCCTGGGATGAGAATCCCACTTGATCATGGTGTATAACTTTCTGTATGTGTTGCTGGATTCTATTAGCTAGTATTTTATTGATGATTTTTGCATCTATATTAACCAAGGATATTGGCTTGTAGTTTTCTATTTTTGATGCATCTTTGTCTCGTTTTGGTATCAAGGTGATATTTGCCTCATAGAATGAGTTTGGGAGAATGGCCTCTGTTTCAATCTTTTGAAAGAGTTTGTAGACAATTGGTGTCAGTTCGTCTTTGAAGATTTGGTAGAACTCTGCAGTGAACCCATCTGGTACTGGGCTTTTCTTTGTTGGGAGCCTTTTGATAATAATAGCTTCAATCTCTTTTATTGTTATTGGTCTGTTCAGATTTTCTGTGTCTTCTTGGCTCAGTTTTGGTAATTTGTATGTATCCAGTAATTTATCCATTTCCTCCAGATTTTCAAATTTGTTGGCAAATAGATGTTTATAGTAGTCTCTAATGATTCCTTGTATTTCTGATGTGTCAGTTGTAATATTACCTTTTTCATTTCTAATTTTTGTTATTTGGGTCTTCTCTATTCTTTTCTTAGTTAGTCTTGCTAAATGTTTGTCGATTTTATTAATCATTTCAAAGAACCAACTTTTTGTTTTGTTGATCTTTTGTATTGTTTTTCATGTTTCCATTTCATTTAGTTCTGCTCTGATCATAATTATTTCTTTCTGCCTACTAACTTTATGTTTGGCTTGTTCTTGTTTTTCTAGATCTTTAAGGTGAAGTGTTAGGTTATTTATTTGCCATCTTTCCATTCTTCTGAGGTAAGCATTTAATGCAATAAATTTCCCCCTTAAAACTGCTTTTGCAGTATCCCACTGATTTTGGTATGATGTGTCATTATTTTCATTAATTTCAAGAAATTTTTTGATTTCCTGTTTAATTTCTTCTTGGACCCACATGTCATTAAGTAGAATGTTGTTTAATTTCCATGAGTTTGTATAGTTTTCAGAGTTTTGTTTTTTATAGATTTCTAATTTTAATCCATTGTGATCAGAAAAAATACATGGAATAATTCCAATTTTTTAAAAAATGTGTTAAGACTTGCTTTGTGATCTAACATGTGGGCTATCCTGGAGAATGTTCCATGTGCTGATGAGAAGAATGAATATTCTGAGGTTGTTTGGTGGAATGCTCTGTAGATATCTGCCAAATCCAATTGGTCTAAAGTATTGTTTAGATCTTGTGTTTCTCTGTTGAGTTTTTACCTAGATGATCTGTCCAATGATGAGAGTGGGGTGTTCAGGTCCACCACTATTATGATGTTAGTGTCTATTTCTTTCTTTCGATCTATTAGTGTTTGCTTTGTAAATGTGGCTGCTCCGACATTAGGGGTGTATATATTTATGGTTGTTATGTCTTCTTGATGGATAAGTCCTTTTATCATTATATATTGGCCATCTTTATCTCTTTTAATGGTTTTTGTTTTAAAGTTTGCTTTACCTGATATAAGAATAGCTAC
The DNA here is from genome assembly GCF_000696425.1 of Galeopterus variegatus. Classification (NCBI taxonomy): domain Eukaryota; kingdom Metazoa; phylum Chordata; class Mammalia; order Dermoptera; family Cynocephalidae; genus Galeopterus; species Galeopterus variegatus. The sequence continues at coordinate 38,098 of NW_007728976.1, read as the reverse complement.
TCCAGTTAGTTTTACACTTCTACTTGCATGATATATCTTTTTCCATCCTTTCACTCTTAGTCTGTGTGTGTCTTTACAGGTCAAGTGAGTCTCTTGGAGACAGCATATTGTTGAGTCCGTCTTTATAACACATTCAGTCAGTCTGTGTCTTTTGAATGGGGAATTTAGTCCCTTTACATTCAGAGTTATTATTGAAAGGTGTTAATTTACTCCTAGCATTATACTGATTTTTGTTTAGATGTCTTAAGTATCTTTTGTTTCTTTCTTTCAAATTTTCTGTTTGCTTTCTGTATTTGTTGGTTTCTTGGGGTTATAGATAAACTATTTTTTCTCTCTTTTGCTAGCATTTTTTGTTTTGATGGTAGGTATTGTTCTTTTTCGTGTATTCATGGTAGTGATGGTTGTTTTTGTGGTATAAAACCCAGTACTTCCTTGAGAATTTCTTGTAGGGCTGGTCGTGTGGTAGTGAACTCCTGCAGTTTTTGTTTGTCTGAGAAATATACTATTTGTTCTTCATTTTGGAAGGATAGCCTCGTTGGGTAAAGTATTCTTGGCTGGAAATTTTTGTCCTTTAGTGTTTTGAATATATCATCCCATTCTTTTGTGGCTTTTAGAGTTTCTGATGAAAAGTCTGATGTTATTCTGATTGGGGCTCCCTTATAAGTGACTTGCTGCTTCTCTCGCAGCTTTTAAGATTCTCTCTTTGTCTTTGATTTTTGTCAGTTTGATTATCACATGTCTTGGAGAGGACATTTTTGAGTTGAATGTATTTGGTGATCTTTGGGCTTCCTGAATCTGGGGATCTGTGATTTTTCCCTATACCTGGGAAGTTTTCTGCTATTATCTCATTGAGTATGTTTTCAATGCCATTTCTTTTTTCCTCCCCTTCTGGAACCCCATGATTTGGATATTTGTGTGCTTAAGGTTGTCAGTTGTCTGTCTTAAATTTTCTTCAATTTTTTTTTTAATTCATTTTCTTTTTTCTGGTCTGCCGGTGATAATTCAAAAAGTCTGTCTTCAAGGTCAGAAATTCTCTCTACTGCTTGTTAAATTCTGCTGGTTAAACTCTCTGTCATATTTTTTATTTCATTGAATGACTCCTTCAGCTCCAAAAGCTCAGCTAACATTCTTTTTCAAGGTATTGATTTCTTGGTACATTTCTTCTTTCAGATCCTGTATGTTTTTTCTCATTTCATTGTGTTGTTTCACTGAGTTTTCTTGTATCTCATTTAGTTTCCTTAGAATACTCTAAATTCCTTGTCTGTTATTTCAAAGACTTCCTGTTCTATAGGATCTAGCACTTGTAAGTTATTAATTTCCTTTGGTGGCAATGTACTTTCTTGATTTTTCATATTTCTGGTTTCTTTCCTTTGGTGTTTTGTCACTGTGGCTGGGAGTTTCACAGTTCACTTGTTTCACCCTGATGTCTGGCTTGGATACTGAAGGGTCTGTTGCTTCTGGACAGCAGAAACTAGCCTGACTGAAGTCCCACCTCACCTGCATACACTGGCTGGTGGTGTGGCATGGGAGTCCAGAACTTCTCAAGTTGCTCAGGAGACAGACAGCCTGGGCTGGAAGTCCCACCCCACCTGTGTTCACCAGCTTGTCTGACTTCGGGCTTAGGATTCCAGATCCTCCCAGGCCACTCACAGAGATGGGAAGGCATGGGCCGAAATTCCCACCCTGTCAGTCTTCACCAGCTCATCTGGCTCAGGACTTGGGAACCCATGCCTCTCAGATCACTCATCAAGATGGGACAGCCCGTGCTGGAAGTCCCACCCCCGCCCTACCTGCCTTCTCTGGCCAGCAGGCTTGGGGAATGTGAGCCCAAAAGCTCCAAAGTCTCTGCACGAAATGGGGAGTAACCTGAACTGGGGTCCCATGGTGGGTGGCTCCCATCCTTTCCAGCACAGATTTCAGATCCTCTGTTACTGCTCCTCAGAAGCTGCAAAATGGTCACTCTGTGGGAGAGAGCAATACCAGATACTGACTACTCCGCTATCTTGAACCCCAATCTGCTTTCCATCTCTGTCCAAATTGACATTTAGGCTTATAGCAATCTAAATCAAAAGTCCATCAGGCATTTTTGTAGAAACAATCAAGTTGATTCTAAAGTTAGGTATAAATGCAAGGAACTAGCACAGTTAAAGCACTTTGAAAAAAAGGACAAATTTTGAGGACTTATTCTACCTGATTTCAAGATAATGATAAGGTTACAATAACCAGAAGAGTATGGAATTGGAATCAGGATAGACAATCAGATCAATGGAAGTGAATACAATGTCCAGATATAGACCCACACAAATGTAATTTTTGAAAATCTAGTGAAGATATTTCACTGCTGAAAGAAAGAGACTTTTCAACAAATATATGGAAACAATTGGATGTTCATGTGCAAAGAAAAAGTGAACTTTAATCCATACCTTGCAGAGTATACAAAATTAACTCAAAATGGATCATGGACCCAAATGTAAAACCTAAAACTGTATAACATGTATAGAAAAATGTAGAAAAAAAATCTTTCTGAACTCATGGCACAGATTTCTCAACTATAACACCAAAATACAATTCATAAGGAACTTCATTTGTTAACCTGTAAACTTCAAAAAAACACTGTTAAATAAATAAAAGACAACCCATTGACTGGGTGAACATGTCTGCATATGATGCTTCATAAAGATAAATCAAGAACTCTAAAACACAATAATGAAAAAACAAACAACCCAAACAAAATGAGCAAGAGATACTAACAGACATTTCACTAAAGAAGATATCTAGAGGTAAATGAACAAATAAAATGTGCTTAACATCATTAGCCATTAGGGAAATTTAAGCAAAGTCTTCAATGTAATACCAATACTTGCTGATTAGTATTGCAAAGATTAAAAAGACTAACCATAACAAGTTTTGTCAAGGATTTGGACCAATTGGATTCTCATACTTTGCTAGTGGGAAGAGGTGGTGGGTGAAAAGGGATGGTAGAAAGAGATTATGTAGTGTTATAATAAACTTTGGTGGTGAATGATACATTTATTATCTTGATTTTATCGATGATTTTATACATCTATACCCGTGCCAAAACTTCTAAAATTTTACAATTTTAATGTTTGCCAGTTTACATAATGTCCATTGCAACTCAATAAATCTTTTAGAAATAAATGAATGAATAAATAAATAATCATTTGATAAAATTATAGTAGAATTTATTTGCATTTTGAGAATATGAGGAAAGCTGCTGATACAGTTATTTCATTTCTATATAGAAACTGGCCCAGGAGAATCAACATCCATCTATCCATCTACGTATATCTCTAGTTTTCTATCATTAAATAAATTATTCTGCATGCCCTCCAAAACTAAAGTCACATCCTAAATTGGTGGTTGATGAATTCTCCAAAATTTATATGCTAGAAAGGTTAGTCAGTATTATTTGGACAGAGAAATTGCCAAAGCGGATTTTACCAGTTTACTACATAGTTACAGTAAATATCAAATGTAATTTCATTAAATATTATTTTTATTAATGGTGCTTCCCTTATCTAACCATATCGACATTGCCTTTGGATTCTCCTTCTGCATCAATAGAGGGTCCCTGGAACTGCCCTATGTAACTTTTAGACTTCTCGTGATGACTGTATGCCCTCTTATTCTGACTCATCTATTCTCACAAATATTCAAACAATAAATAACCTTGCTCTAATCTTTCTCTTTTTTTCCCCCCCACATTTTGACCCCACCCAACCTTCTTCATTTTTAGGTTGTGTCCTTGCTACCACAGAAATTGAGCTCTGCCCACTAATATTGTCCCTCTTTAAAGGTTAAAACATCCTATCTACTGCTTTAATGTAGTTGTTACAATGACTGCAATTTACATTAAAATGCTTTAGTGTAGACAATGTAAAATCTTGTATTTCCATCACTTAGTTTGAGATATATCTTAGGTATGAACATTTATCGTAAGGAGGCACCACAATTTAAAAATAGATTATCAAGCACTCTTTTCAATCCATAGATGGTCATAAAAATTGCTTTTGTAACCCACGTTTCAAAGTCTTTTCCAATTAGTGTAACAAGCATTAGAAATGGAGTTTTATTTGTGAAATCAATGGTATTCTACACATTAGATGACTGAATATCTTAGAGACCCCTGCTATTACATGAAAGAAACTATAGCAATTCTGCTAGACAAATAGCATATATCTTTTGGGCTATACTCCAGACTAAACCTTCAAACAATTTTATGTTTAGTATTGATTGTAGAAGACACTGGATGCCTGATGCCAACTGTAAATGTAACAGAATTGTCTCTGTAGAGCACTGACCAATTTGCCTTAAATGAATTTTTCATGCATGGTAGATGTCAAAACAAGTAAAACAACCAAATGACACTTCATATGGTATAAAGAGCAAGTTATATGATTGTTTTTGTACTTGCTTTCTAATATTGTTTTATAAATGACTGGTAAAAATAAATGTGTGGCAAATTTAGTTTGAGATGTGTGTTTTAATTATAATTTGGCAGCAAGATTTTGGTGGGGTGTAGCTAAACTTTACATGCCTTAAATTTTTCATCAATCACAGGATACCCAAATAATCTAAGAGTTGTATTTATTCCAATTGTTCCTTAACTTATATGAGTGAATAACATTAAAAAAAAACCATTCTAATATATGGAAATTCTCAGAACTCTTTATTAAAACTATTCAACTTTCATCACCACTGATTAATATTCCCAAACAGCTGTACATTTTGAAACTTCAGATTTTTTAGATATCTGTATTGAAGAACACCAGTCTAGCAGGTTATCTTTATGTTGTTGTTGTCATATTTGAAATATTTTCAGGAATAGTAGTAAAAAAATATAAAAGTAAATTTTCAAAATACAGTTGAAAGCAGTTTCTGCTTTTTTACAAGTGGAGCTTCAAATTTAACTTTGGAGTCTATTGTCTCTCTGTTCTTTGAAAAATCCTCTGAGTGATCATTTCAATCAAGGGCATTTAAAATTTGAGCGATAATGAAAAATCTTCCTAGGAAGTGGAGTTGTTTGGTAAAATAAATATTTTTTTTGAGCAAGTCAACTTCCACTGATTTATATTATTGATGCGTACATGTGTTGTTCTTAAACATCGAATCACACCCCCCCACATACACCTGCTGTGATTGTGTGTTATCACATGCCTGCTTAGTGTTCTTTTGGTTGTTATTTGAACAATTACATGGAGAGACTGGCAGACATACAGAGACATATAGAGTCAAACCTTTCCCTCACCTTATGCCTGAAGAAAATCAAATAGAAGCAGAACAAAGCTTGATGCAGTATACCATGGATTGTACACTTAAGAGTCATATGTGGAGTTATTTCATACCCAATAACCCAGACCTTTGCAAATGTCTTGAGATTGAACTTTGGATTACTTATTTCTTTTTGGAATCATACTCCGGGAGCTGGAGGTGGTGTTTACTATCTCTGGACCATTATCCCAGGATTCAAAGTCAATCCTTCAGCATGAGATTAGTACTTGGAGGGTAGGACATTACTGGCATCAAAAATGAATAGTTACCTCTCTCTTGGTCTTGGGGAGACAATTTCTTGAAATATACTGCAAATAGGAATGTTGACCACAGGTGATTGTCTTTCCTTTATCACAGTGAAGCAAGCCAGATGTTGGACAACAAATTGCACACCATCTGGAAATGCTATAAAATAAATTGGCCCTTTGTATTCTTAAAGAAGCTACATTCAATGGGCATTTAAAAATACCTATATTGTAATTCACTTATGTTTTTTCCTAAGCTTTTAATAAAGTGTGTAGCACTGAAGAAAGCTAAGGGTCGCCTCTGCTCCCATCATTGGAGACCAAGTGTCACAGAGAAGAGCAAGATCAGGCTAAGAGGGAAGGAAGCTTGTCCTGACACTGCTAGAGGCAAACTGCAGAAGAAATGAGCAGAGTTTGCAGTCAGATTGATGACAAGCAACATTTGAGCATGTGTATTAGCATCTCTGACCACCGTGCTTTCACATTAAAAGGAATTGTGATTTGGAGTTTAGGAACCTTTACTTATGTATGTTTTTTCTCATCCATTTCAGTGTCACATTTTAAAAGGCACCTCATTTTATTTAACAATATCTTATTACACCTTGATCCTAAAAAATAATACAAAACTTAGAAAAACATGTATGTGTAAAAATATTTGCAAGGTGTGCAGCAATTAGAATTGTGAATTTGGGAAGAAATCAAAATGTCCAGTAATAGGGAGTTAGGAAAATAATAGCAAACTTATTTGGTGGAATACTTGTAACAATTAAAAAATGTTTATAAAGCTTCTGTAAATACACAGGTAAATGCTTATTATAACATGATAAGTGAAAAAAGAAGGATACAAAATGTCATGCAGTGACACAACAATTGTATTGAACAATTAAAAAATGTTTATAAAGCTTCTGTAAATACACAGGTAAATGCTTATTATAACATGCTAAGTGAAAAAAGAAGGATACAAAATGTCATGCAGTGACACAACAATTGTATTGGAGAAGAAAATGACCAGGAAATAATATATCTAAGTGATAGGAAAAGTTATAGCAGGGTGGTTGGATTATAATTATTTTAATCATTTTCTTCTGGAGTCCTAATTATGTCAAATAATTTTTATAATTAAAAGTAAATAAGAAATAAGTTTCAAAAGGAGAAAGGCAGACTTATCTATCTAGGAAGATTGGAAATTGGGACAGGAGGCAAACACTAAAAGCTAAATAAGGGAATTTGATCAGAGTTGCCTGACAAGAGTATGCGTGGATTAAGGACTTTTCATCTGAGGCTGCTCTATTTTGCCAGGCTAGCTTGATTCCTTGATTTACCTAGGTGGGAAGCCAAAGCTCCATAGTCCAAGATCAAAGTATTTTGCAAGTCAGGAATTTTTGTTTTTGAAAAGAGAGTTTAAGGCAAATCTCACTTTCTGTGGCCAGAAATTGTGCCTTTGTAGTCCTCACATATGACAATGTCTGTAGGAAGTGCCCGTTCTTCAACAGGGCAGAGTTTTCTGGGTTCCTTTGTGTGAGAAAATGGCTTGAAAGAAGTCAATTAAGAATTCTTAAGTTCTCAGATAATGGATGGGAAGAGGGAAAGGTTTATGAATACTTTTATGTTTATTTTCATTTTATTGCATTATTTTATTGGCAGTATTCCAAATACCTAACAGGTAGGCAAATAAGCATATTCTGAATAGGTTAAGTGTTACTGCACTGTATAATATCAATTTTGATGACAACATCAGGAAAGGTTATATTTATGTCCAAATACTTACATCAATACTGCGCTGAAACTAGAAGACATGTATCTTCAGGAGTTTTAAGTTTCTCACTTCTATTTTTGTTTCCCTGATTTCCAGCCCTTCTCTACATTGCTTTTCCTTCCTTTCTTTCTTTTTCTTTTTTCTTTACATTTTACTCTCTCCCTGTCAATGTCTACTCTCAGGAGAGGATCTGAGAAAAAGAAAAAGAAAAATTTTCATTCATTTTTTGAACTTGTTCCTCCTCAGTGGTACTGGAATTCTTCGCAGTGGTACTGGAATTCTTCCATGTGTCGTCTTGGCTCAGGCAGGGAATGATGCAAAGGATTGAAAGGGTCTGGCCAACACAACCACAAGAAGTAGGCCACAGTGAGAGCAGAAAAAATTAAGAGGTTAACATTACTTAAAAGAAAATCATTCTGGTTCTTATCAGAATAAAAAATAAATATTTTGTAATGTTTATTGAATACCTGCTAAATATAAAACACTCGTAATAACTTCGTATAGCATACATTATACGAAGTTATACGACACTGCGCTCAGCCAGTGAGCGCACCGGCCATTCCTATATAGGATCCGAACCTGCGGCGGGAGCGTTGCTGTACTCCCAGCGCCTGCACTCTCCCGAGTGCGCCATGGGGTTGGCCCTGGAAGAGTTATTTTCTAAAGGGACCAAAGCTTTACCTTTAAGTAAAATTTTGACCACTGTACATAGTCCAGGTAGATTTGGCCTGGGGGGTGAATAAATGTTAGGGGGTAATAAATAACATTATGTAACCTAGACCAGACCTTAAAATCAAAGTACACCCCTAAAATGCATACCCTTTGAAGAGGGGAGAAAATAGATTTATTTTGTCATTCAGCTTACATCGGACCTTCTCCTGCCATGAGGATGGTGCTGCTTGGTAGTAAAAGCAAATGAAGCAAATGCACAAAACTAACTGAGAAAATGTGGCTACTTTTAAAAATAGAGAGTGCAAAAAAGTTATAGAATGCCATGACATCATTCTCAGTTTTTCTTTCCTAATCATCATCATTCTCACCATAGATAATATTTGTAGGCTACTTACCATATATAACTCAGAGTCCTTTTTGTGAATATTCTAAATGAAATTTCATGTTGATCCAGTGAAAAATGTTCTATTATTTTCTTTTATAGATGAGTAAACAGAAGGGCAGAGAATATAAGCGTCACAGATTAAATTTCCCAGGAAGCAGAATTTATCATGGAGTTTAACATGCAAGTGCTTATTAAGGAATGCTTTTGAGGCCAACACGTACAGAAGGGAAGAGAAGGAAGCAGGAATGGGAGGAGAGAGAAGTTGAGCTGTAGTGCAGGCCTAAAGACAGTCTTGGAAGAACTTCTGAAAGCCCTTGGCTATGCTGGTACTTCATAGACGTCCTGTTGGAACAAGAGATTGGTTCTGTACAGCCTTCTTGATCAGTTTTTAGATGTGGGCTCTCCTGGGAAAAGGGTACGACTTTATATGAGGTGGACTTTTTTTTTAGCTGAGGCAATCCAGGAAGGTACTGACAATTGAAGGCTGAGGTATGTGGCACTCTCCACAGTTGGAACATCAAGTCCTTCACTGAAGGAGAATCTGGGTAATGCATCACTATGTCTCCCACAAAGAGGAACCAATTTAGGATATCACAAAAGGAGCCAGGACACTAATCTTGGCAGTCTGATTCTATAGCCTGATCTCAACCATTAACATTCTATTGTTTCTTTTCACCCTAATCTGAATTGTGTTCTTACACATGCAGCTGAAAGAGTCCTAGGTAATAAAATATTCTTTTTTAACCTTCCTTACTGATACTTGTGTTATAAATCCTTTAAATGTTATAAGTATGCCTTTTGTATAAGGAAATGCAATAAGAATGGCTTTGCTAAGGCTATAATCTCATTTCCCAAATTTAGCAAAGCTATTGCTTTGTAGAGATGGCTTTCCTATCCTTCCTTCCCAAAATTAATCAAAATTTTATTTTAAAAAATGTCTCATAGCACCATGATTTTCTTCATATCATTTTTCTGAGCATGTGATTGCAAATTTATTTGTCAGATTATTCAGAAATGCTTAACAACAATCTATTAATAAAGGAATGAATGAATGAATTTTTAAGAATGGATGCTATTTTCATACATTATTTACTCTCATCATTCATCTGGGAGAGAAAATGTTTGTTCTTTTGGTGTAAGGATCAAATGTGGTAATTTTACTTTTAACTATTATTTCTCAAGTCATACCTTTAAAGTTAAGTGCACAATTTTAATCCTGTTCAGCAAAATAATGAGGCATTAGTGTTTACATGTGAATCAACAAATTTTTTTATGAAGCAAAAGAAAAGGTATCCAATAACAAATAGCATTTGAAAGTAATAAAATGGTATCATGCTACCTGAAGAAAAGACTGGCAAAAATAAGAATATATGGGTTAGACTGAAAACAAAATTTAAATCTTTTTTCTAGTTACACACATTGAATTCTTAGTTAGCAAGTTTTAATGAAGTTGATTGTCATGCCATCTAAAATTTAAATCTAGACTCACTTGACATGTATGAAATGCACAGGACAGGTTTATATACCTTTTAAGAATAGTAACAGAATCTTTCTAAAATCATAATACCTCCTTGAGGGAAAACAATGGTTTCAAACTATTGATTTTTGACCATAGCTATCTCAATCATTTGGATTTCAATTAAGTATTAGGGAAAACAATACGAAAAAAGTGATATAGGCAAGTAATTACTAAAGCAGAACTGATTCCAGTAGAATTTTTTTTAAGTAGATGCATTGTAAACTGCAATCATAATTATTAATCTGATCTCCAAAGGAATAGATGAATGCAGAAAGCTTCATGAGGTCAATGCAGCAAGGCAGGTATAAACTTGGAAAGGCTGAATCCCACTGAGGCAAAACCAAAATTTTAGAATGAGCAAACTGAGGTAAAACTGAAAAAAGAAGGAGCTGAAAAGTTAACAATATAAGAGCAAAGATTAAAACACACGCGCGCACACACACACACACACACAACAAAACAAATCAAGAAAGATATTAAAAACAATAACACAATTTTGTGTAAGTGTAGCTACCCCATTCTATATTGGTTTCCATTTGCATTTAATATTTTTTTTCATCCCTTTACTTTTAGTCTATGTATGTCCTTTCTAGTAAAATGAATCTTTTGTATATAATTGGGTCTTGTATTTTGTGTAAGTGTAGCTACCCCATTCTATATTGGTTTCCATTTGCATTTAATATTTTTTTCATCCCTTTACTTTTAGTCTATGTATGTTCCTTCTAGTAAAATGAATCTTTTGTATATAATCGGGTCTTGTTTTTTTTCATATATTCAGCCACTCTGTGTCTTTTGATTGGAGAATTTAATCCATTTACAATCAAGATAATTATTGATAGGTAAGGGCATGCTGCTGCCACTTTGTAATTTGTTTTCTGGTTGTTATACAGATCTTTCATTTCTTTTCTTTCTCTCTTGCTGTATTCTTTGTGTTTTTTTATTTTGTTTTGTTTACTTTTTTGTAGTGGTATGTTTTGATCTTTTCTTTTTATATTTTGTGCAACTACCATAGGTTTTTGCTTTATGATTTCCATGAGGCTTACATAAAACATCTTATATTTAGGCTATATTATAATAATATACTTACTAGCTTGAACTAATTATTCCACATTTTTTTTTTGTGTGTGTGTGTGTGTATATCAAATCATACCCCAATAATGTATAGAATGATGATTTGGCAATGAAACACATTAATTTTAAAAAGCTGTGAAAATGACCATGTATCTATTTTACCTATAAACACATCATTTACTCATAAAGGTCAACTTTTTATAAGTGCAAATAACAATAACACACAGGGTAATAAAAGGAATAGAAACTTTTTTAACATTAAAAAAAGGATCACTGTAGAACATGTTCAAGTTGTCTGATCCTGAGTAGTAAAACTTTCACTTTGTAGTGCCTGGCCCTTTTGTTTACCAAGGGTAGGTATTTTTGAGTCAATTTAAAATTACCCAGATTAAGCTTAAAATTTACTCAGATCAACTAAGCTAACTCACCTGATAGGAAAAAAAAAAAGAAAAAAAAAAAAGAAAAATGGTTTTCTATAGTAGGTTCCTAGCTTCAGGCTCTTGTGTTAGATTAGGAGATAGTATTTCTTATATCCCACCGTTCTTAACAGGCCTTATAATTTGCCCCACTGTAGTGAAGGAAAATTAACAAAGTCATTAAAAAAAAAATGTTAGATACCTAATGAGAGTTGCTCAGCTATGTTTACTTTCTGAAAGTCAATCTAACAACGTTAAGGTGTGACTAGTATTAACAAGTCAGAGAAGTAATATTTTCAGGAGGAAAATTACTTTGTTGCTTAAATTTGCCTAATGAGAGTTGCTCAGCTATGTTTACTTTCTGAAAGTCAATCTAACAACGTTAAGGTGTAACTAGTATTAACAAGTCAGAGAAGTAATATTTTCAGGAGGAAAATTACTTTGTTGCTTAAATTTGTTGCTTCACACTTTAGTACAAAATTATACTAAGTAGAACACAGTGTTTTATCAATTTCTAGTACTCGTCAATTTGCATTAAGGAACAGTGGGAAAAAGGGGACAGACTTACAGGCAACAAATGATCTTTGTCAGTTTTTCTTTCTTGGCGTAACATGTAAAACTGAATTAATTGTGTTTATTCATGCTCACTTAAAGCCAAACGAAAGTGATTTCTATCTCTCCATTTATTTTTTTTCCAGAAAATATATACTAAGATATTTTTGAATCAGAGCAAAAGTCCCTCATATTGTCTCCTAAACAGACTTACTTAGAAGTAATTTTAGTTAAAAATCTGAATTAAAAAAAGTAAAAAACAAGCAAGCAAACAAAAAACTCCCCAAAAGTACATTGAGTATGCATATTCTTATACTGTAATTTTTTATTTTAGCTTTAGTAAGCAGTTTATATTCCACGATCAGAGGAAATTTTCTAATACTGTGTCTTGTACATTTCAAAGAAAAGTTACCCACAGAACATGAGTAACCTCCTGGTATATAAATCAAGTGGCTCTATACATCATTGAACTTCTTGATCTCTTTCCTAATTTCCTTTATTACCCTACAGAATTATTCAGAACCATTTTTTCTTCTCATCTTCTCTTACCTGGATCATTCTCTTTGTCTTATCCACTTAATTGAGTTGTTTTCCAGGAACCTGCCCTGGAATTGACAATTCATTAGGAAAACTCACTCTTTCAATCTCATACAACATGTGATGTCAACAATACTTCTATATCCTTACAAGTCCAAATATTTTACCTCAACTATGGCCTCTTTCTGAAGTTTCTATCCAACATTTGAAGTTCTTCATTGGAAATTTTCATTTGAATTTTACCAGCAAATTATATTAATGCATTTGGCATTGAATAATCTTTTTCCACTCCTATTTCTTCAATGCTCTCTACTTATATTAGCAGATCATTTTCCATATTATATTTTCTTTATTTTAACATAAGATACAAAATATGTATAATTACTTACAACTTTAACCCTGACCTCCAGCTATTAGGAATATCTGCCTTGTCAGTTTAAATCCTATGTTGTGCAGAACTAGGTACTGGTTAAGAGGTTAGGACAGAGACAGAAATAGGAAGCACCATTTTGATATATTTAAATAGGCAACTACAGACATTCTCTGTCAGAAAATCAATTAATAGATCTGAAGGTGAGATGAACAGTAAAGAAATGTTTGAATCAGTATGTGCTTGATTCAGGGGAACGTTTAGAGACTTTAAAGAAAGTAAGAAGACAAATTTGATATGTTTCTTATTACCTATAGTGAATTGAATAATAGATTCTATAATAAACTATTTTTGCATTTTTTAAAATCAGTAAAGACTAAAATGCCTTTCATATGCCTGTTGGATGTTGGACTGATTGGTATTCCTTTGAATGCTACATCAGCTCAGACTAGTCTGCAAGTAGCTAGAATTTATTTGCTACTGCATATACTTAGCTCACTTCTATAGTATTTCTATGAAAACTTTCTTAGAGTTAGAATCTCCATTTTTATATTCTCCCCAGGTACTCTCATATTTAGTCTTTAATATTGAGTAAAAAGTAAATGAGTGACTGCAGACTCATGTAACTATTATATTTTCCTAAAATATTACCTCTACCTTTTATTTTTAGGTGTGTTTCAGTTTCTATCACTGTTTAATACTGGAAATTATAAGTTTATCCACGTGTATTAACTTCTGTTCTCTTATACACTCCTTTCCATATACTTCATATGCTATTTCTTATTACTGACTGTTTTGGCTTCCTTCTCAGAGTCTAATTATTCTTTTCAAACATTAAGTTCCTTCTCACTGTTTAATTCTGTGTCTTTATGATTAAAAGACATGTTGAACCAGCTGAAGTATTCTAGAACCCTTAACTAAGAGCCAAGATGACTTGTTTGCCTCTGCTTTCCTTTTGGGCTCGGGGGATTTTCCCAGTGGTTTACTTCTGTCTTGATAGAGATGAAAATATTTGAAGCATGATTACAGTTCCTAGAGTGTTATAACTAGTCTAAAAATTACTGAATTCAAGTTGTGACCCATTTAATTTCAAAGCAGCACAGGAAATAGTTTTTTAAATATCAAATGTACATAAATAGCATAGTTAGACTAAATTATGCTTAAGAATAAGTGGCAATAGTGTTCCTCTCTAGGAAAAAGAAACTTGAGAAAGAACATTAGCTTGTTTCCATTCAATTTATTGTATATTATCAAATGGCTAGAAGAAAGGAGATCAGATGTTCATCATTTAGCAAACTCTTAAGAGGCTTTGGTGCAGCCGTCTAATTATAACAGCTGACAGAGCATACAATTCAATCTTCTATCTCTCTCTGATATAATGGCTTTCAAATTTTCTTGGCAGTTACCCACACAAGGAAATTATGTATAGTACATATAGGATGAGCACACACACACACACACACACACACACACACACACACGCCCACATGACAAGGAAATTATGTATAGTACATATAGGATGAGCACACACACACACACACACACACACACACGCCCACATGTAAAAGCGTCATAAGGACATACTTGTAGTTACTATGATTCACTCTATTTATTCTATATTAAACATATTATTAGTCATGTAAGTAACATTTGCTACTAAATTTATTTCACATTCCATAAAAATGTCATAAATTACACTTGGAAAAACACTCACATGTGCAGAGAACTTTCAATTAACTGGTTTTATCAGCGTATGGGATGGAGACCAGGCACAATAATAGGACAGGGAAAGTTTTGAGCAGAATCTGCAAGATGCCTTTTCTTGAGATACTATATACCTATGTGAAAGCATTCTGTACTTTCCAGTTTTATAAAATATTTTGAAATAACTGAATTTTAAGGTGGGAAATCTTTCATTGTAATAATAATCATCATCAGTAGGATATATATACATTTGGAAAACATTTTACACTTTGCAGTGTTAAATATTTGCAAACTATATCTTGTTTTCCGATTTCCTAGTAGTATCTGACTTTATGTAGTACTTCTATAGCTGTGAAAAAGATGACATTTGATAGGATAAAACCTAGTTTTTAACTTTTGATGTCTTTAAAATGTATATTTAAAAAACAAAGTACTACATCAGGCTGAAAAATCTGATGCTCAGTATTTAAACATCAGTTGTAAAATTCTAAATTTATATTAATAAAGATCAATATTCAGAAGAAAATAATAGATTTATTCAATCACTTAAATAATTATAGATCATTATGTATTATCAAATTCTATTTCAAGCATCTGATAAAAAGAGGGAATCGAGGGTATTAGATTCATAGCTTGGTTAATATCTTTGAGATGCACAACACACATTAAATATATTTTTTGATAGTTGCATTCTAAAATCTAGATCTAGATGATTAACTAACTTCCATCAGAGTGCCACCTCTGATTGACTGAGGAGACCCTCATCAAATAATGAGGCATGGGGTGCAATTCTTGTGATGCTCAAAATAATAATCAAGAATGGAGGAAAAGCCAGGAAAACCTAAAAGTCAGGATGACTTCCCACATTATTTGGAAATAAAAATAGTTTTTTTTTTGTTTTTTAAAAATTATTGTTTCTAAATAACTGTATTGTCAAAATAGCCATATCATAGTGGCTATACCAAACAAAATTGATGGCTTACCCAATAACTGAGATAGTTTTTGAATGTGAGAAACTCATTTGAGACTTGTAATAATTGAAAGCTTATTCCTTAGTTTATAGAATCTGCTGGTCAGTGAAGCACTCTTGAGTATAACATTGCATCCATCCATCCGTCCATCCATCCATTCAGTAAGTATCTACTGAGTATTTTCTGTGTCTGTGTGTTAGAGGCTAAGGATTCAACAACAAATAGACTTGTAAGATCTCTGCCTTCTGTTTTTTATATTTTTTGTTTTTTCTTTCCACCACTAATACAAAGGTCCCTTTCATGGACCTCATGCATTTTCTGTGGCAAATAATTTTATTTTCAACTATTTTCACTAATTTCTGACTCCTACATGCCTTTTGCTCAGCTGTTTCCTTTAATTGTAGTCAATGACTAGAAAGTGTTTAGGATATTTCCAGTGAGAAAATCAACTCCCATTTCTAAGAAAGTTGAGACATTCAGTTTACTTGATTCCAGGATACATTGTTGGTTATCTATTGCTGTGTTACAAATAATCCCCAAATTTAGCAGCTTGTATCAATAATATTCATTTATTTTATTCATAAATCTGCAATTCTGACAGGGCACAATGGGAAAGAATCATTTCTGATGATTCTGTATCAGAATAATCTTTATGACGTAGCATATTCCTGAGTGGCTCACCTGAGATGAAGGATCTATTTCTGAGGATGCTTACTCGTATGACTGTCAAGTTGATGCTGGCTGTCATTCTGGAGCACAGCTGGGGTTATTAGTTGGAAGTTTCAGTTCTCCCTGTGTGAGGCTGTTCATTGTTCTGCTGCATGGATTTAGATTATCAACATTGCAGCTGGATTCCGATGCTGAGTGCTGTGAAAGCCAGGTAAAACCTGAGATGCTTCTTATGTTCTAGTATTAGCAGTCCCAGAATAGCACTTCTGCCAAATTCTATTGGTAAAGCAAGTCATTAGTGAGACAGCAATTAGACTTCATCTATTGAGGGGAGGAAGAGAAAAAAATGTTTTTCATCTTTAATTTAACACACAAATCAAACATATTCAACACCTCATTTTTAGCCTGGTCTTAGATATGGTTCCGAACCTAGAGTTCATCTTTCTCCTTTCTCCTTTTATATACTTTTTTGTCTTTTCCTACCTCTGAAATATGTTTAAAAATCTTATATAGATTTACATCTCCCCTGAACCCTCTTTTTGTTTCTTCTCTGAGTTCTTCCTTCTGTAGACTTAGACCTTGGCTCCAAAATCATGTCTTTTTTTCTTCCATATATTTCATCAAAATTTTAGTTGTTTGTTCATTCTGGAGAAAAATGAAGACTATTACTCCATCTTTACCCAAAGACAAAGTCATTTGGCATAACCCAAACATTGTTGTTTTCTGTATCTGCATAATCTTCTAGTCTTTTTGTCATTGGGGGTTATACAATTTTAATTGTTTTTCTTTTCTATAATTTACATTGTGTTTTGAAAGAAAAGGATTTTAAATGAGAGACCTAGGCTAATATTATAAATAAACCTTCCAAAGCTGGAAGAGTCTGTGATAGTATCAACAATTCTTGTGAAAATAGAAAGTGGGGCAAAGAGTAGAGTAATCAGGAATCAATAGTCAACCATCCTTCCTTAATCAGACTCTCTCTTTCCTGATCACTTCTCTACCAAATTATACAAGAGTTTTTTCTTTGTTTCTTAATGGTGAAGCTACCTCCTTTTCAGTTTTTCTTAACCTTCCTTAATCAGACTCTCTCTTTCCTGATCACTTCTCTACCAAATTATACAAGAGTTTTTTTCTTTGTTTCTTAATGGTGAAGCTACCTCCTTTTCAGTTTTTCTTAATTATTCTCTTCTGCCTAAAGCAGTATTCACCTGCAGGTTTTATATTGTCTCCTTCTAAGGTTTGATACTAAACCTGGATGCATTAAAATCCTGGTTACTCAGTAAATCTCTAGTGGCATAGGAAGGAAACATTGGAATTTGTTTATATTAGCATTATTACTTAAAATATATTATTATTTATTATTCAAATTTATGTACAAATTGATGTTAATGCATATGTCACATGAAGTATAAAAGGTATCCTGAAGGATGGATGAAGTTTCCAAAATACAGAGGGATTGATGTGATAGCTTCATCCTTTTGTTTAATTTGTGTTACTCTCTACTGTGGTTTATTTTACCTGCACCCAATTAAGTGGCTTTTAAGTTTATACTATCTAGTTTTAATAAAATTATAAATATAAAATATTAATGGTGTTTAAAATGATTCCTGTAGAGAAGCTGCAGGTTGAATCGGCAGAGCTGAACAAGAAATTAACAAAGCTAATATTTCACCTAGCACTGTTTATGAATTAAGCCTGTATATTGTTAAGTTCATATACATTTAAAAAAGACAATATGATCTAACAAAAATCAGTCAAAATTTCAATTATTATTAAGATTAATTGAATATAGTTTACAAGAACACACATTGCTCTATGTGTCTTCCTTGTCATGGAATTTTAGCTAATTGTAGCATCATGTATACCTTCATATTTTATTATTTATTTATTATTGGTTATGAATATTCATGAGATACAGAGCTGATTTTCACCCCTCGTGCCCATGATGTGAGGGCCAGATTCATACTGGCAGCATACCCATTACCACAAATTGAATTTGTCCCCTGTGTCCCCCACCCAGATATCTCCATCCTCCCTCCCCCTTCCCATTTCCCCCCACTCCACTTTGTAGCCCAAGGAATGTTCTCTCTCTCTGCATATTTTAAAATACTACTTAGCTTACCTGTATGCAATTATTTTTAATTTTAAAATTTGTGTGCATTTTATAATGTACATGATATAGTGATTAATAAAATATTTATATTGATTAACGTAATATTTTGTATATGTTAACATAGTGTATATGTAAACATTTTTTACTGATAGTCAAAAACTTAAATGTTTCAATAGCTGGTCTCTAATTCTTTAAAATGTCTTTCATGGCTTTTTGTGATTCAGTTCCATTCTACCAATATAAATCCTAGGAGTCACTACTTCACAGGGCAAACTATTGGCTCCAGATAAATCGAAAATAATTTTTCCTTTATTTGTTGGTGTTATTCCAGCTGGATATTTAAATCTCCTATATTTTAGTCTATGTCACAAAACTTTAGTGATCAGCAAATTCCACCTTCTAATTATTCTTAATTACTTTGTTGCACTTTGATCACTTAATTTCTGTAGCACAAAGTATGTTTTCTAGAGACATTTGCCTTATATTGTTGTTACTATTCCCTGGTCTTCTCAACTACATCGTACACTCTCTGAAGTTTGAAAATAATTTAAAAAAATAAAAAATAAATAAAAACTAATCTGAGAAGAGGTAAAACAGGGAAGAGGAAAAGTGCTAAAAATCCAAGAGGGGTATAAATCTGTTCTTGTAATTTGATAAAGCATTGAAAATTTAGAGTAGAAAAATGTGATACCAACTTAAAAATTAGCCTCATTGGACCTTACGTACATTTAAATTCTATTTTGAAATCAATGTAGGAAAACATTCTTCTTATTCAGACTAGATGCCAAAAA
>NW_007728976.1:5266-18910 GCF_000696425.1 Galeopterus variegatus | reverse complement strand
AAATTCTATTTTGAAATCAATGTAGGAAAACATTCTTCTTATTCAGACTAGATGCCAAAAATACTATTTCCTATGCTTAGCTATATTAAGATATCCCAGATAATTTATCCTGACATAAGTTGTGTAAATAAATAGACTCAGATCTCTTATATTATAGTCTTTTTTTTTCTTTCTCCAAGCAACTTCATTGAAAGTCAAGTTCACTATAGCACAATATGATGCAAATTCAGATTTCTGGACTTTCTCATAGTGTTTTGGTAATTATGATTATTGCGATTCATGAAACAGAAGCAAATTTCCTTGTGTGCCAGTGATCAATCATTCATTTCTTTCATTTTGCAGTCATCTTCTCTTTGGTTCATGCTCCCACCCCAAGAAAATTTATGCTAATAACTTGAAACAAAGATGTCTCCCAAAGCCCTAAAAGTTCAGGGTAGGTAATATTATTATTATTTGATTATTATTAAAAACATACTATAGACTACTTACCTAACTAAACACTTTACACAGGCTATCTCCTTTAATCTTTTCTCTTTCATTCCTAAACCTGAAACAGTGCCTGAGACACAATCTTGTATGCAGGTAGTTTATTTCAGAGGTTACATGTGGGAAAAAGTAAAAAAGAATAGAAAGTGCAACAAGGAAGGGTGGAAAAATGCCAATAGGATATTGAGCTGTTTGCTATAGGGGAAAATTGAGATTCAATCCCATTAGAGACGTTTTGAGGAACTCTGTAGAATGCACCTCACAGTAGTCTGTCCAAAAGAATGAGAAACTGATGAATTTCATTGATAGAGACCTACCCTATACCTCCAAACTGTACCTGTGCTCCTGCTAAGAGACTTCACCTTGCTTTGGAGAAAGACTTAAGGCAGGGAAGGAAAAAAAAAGATTCCCAATGCTGCCAAAGTGAGATGGCAATTGTGTGTAGGGAGCTGTACACCGTTGTTGTGCTGAAATCAAGTTGACTAAGAGAGTATTTTATAACCTGTAATATAGAGTTGAAAAAATCCTTTTTTTGAATTAAAAGAAAAGGAGTGAATTATACAATGTGATGCAAGAAGAAACTGGTGAATTCAAGGTTCAAAACCCACTCCATTTGGCTTCAAATCCAGAGCTCTTAAGCAATAAAAACTATAAGATACGAAGGTACTAGTTAGGAAGGACTTTAAACAAGTTGTAGTAAATAACAGCTCTCCAAAGTGCTTTAAAGGTGGTGCTTGTATAGTACACAAGACAGTATATAGTATAATAAAAAAGAATTTGTATAATGTATTCTTTAAAGGCACTTATTGGAAGCAGATTGGTGGTTTCAAATCCCAGTTCATTGACTTCTTAGCTGGGTTTTCATGGGCATTTGAGGTTTTTTTTTTTTCCCTAAAAGATTATTGTAAAATACTATAGTTCATAGATTTATGATAATTAAATGATCTCACATAAGTAAAATACTTCAACCTGTACCAGGGTCACAGGAAGTATTATGAAGAGCTAGCTATTGTTAATACCGTCACTATTCTAGTTCTTTTCAAAATATAATGCCACTTTTAACTGAAAAAGCAGTAATGTAGAAGACTTAAAGCTAGATTGTGAGTTTCTCAGTGCAGTGAATTGTGTCTTGTTAATCTTTTTTTTTTTCATCACTGGCTAGTAGATGGTTTATGTAACACATGACACCATATACTCAATAACAAACAAACAAACAGCCTTTATCAAATAATATTTCCTAAGGTGTGTTCTTAATAATTGTTTTCAGATAGCCTCCAACTGCTATAGATATGTATAATTTACTTGTAGGATTTAGTTTACTTGGGACTTTATGATGTTAAAAAAATAACCATCAAATTATCACACTATATTCTGAAATTTGTTTTATGTAGTATATAATGTAATATCACTACTCTGTTAATTTAAGCATAACTAAAACAAATTACAGATTCTATGCAGTGGAGTGCTAATATAACTTTCTTATACTCTCCTCAATAATATTATATTCCAACTTGTTTTATGAAAATCCTTAAGTCAGTATGTCTGGTACAGTAATATTCTTGTACAATACATAATGTCATTTTCTGAAAGTCTCCCAATTCTATTAATCTGTTTCTATAAGTTTTACATTGGGGTCACATTTTCCTATATGAGGAACCTTATTGATATATTAAAGAACATTTTAGTCTTTTCAAATATCCTTGCTTTAAGTTTAATATAGCTTTGAGTGTTAATCAACACTATTGGTAAAGAGGACTTTCTTACATTGTACACTACAAACCGCTAAGTTCTTGCTTGCTTTTCTATCCTAGGGAGGGTCGTGGAGCTGCAGCAGTGCCCACCTTTTTAAATCTGGGTATTGTGTCCTGAAGTAATGTTTTCTGTCATATTCTGGTGTGTACTTCCACAGGATACCATGGAATAGGGGGATGTTACTAGTCCATTTATTTTTTTAAAAATTGGTGGGAAATGGAACTTCCTAATTGGAGTCTGAAATAAAAACAAGTGATTGTTCCATTTGCCAATGTCATAGAAAGCATACACTTTTTGGGTGTCCTGATCAATAGTTTCCTTGGAATAATATCAAGGCAATCATTGTTTAACCTCATATAGAACAGGCAGTGTTTGCCCTGAGCAAGTACTCAATACATATCTTTTGAATAAATTACTATTATTGCTAAGAATTTACTTCTATATTCAGTGTGAACTGTCCACTGGAGCACTATGTAATATAATAAAGAACAGTAGAATTCAGTGTAAATTCCAGTAAAGAATCCATGACAAATATACATAGAACTAAGACATTTAAAATTGTTCTGAATGTAGAAATATACACACATATACATAGATATAAAAAATTTATTTTCTCATGCTTCTCTTTCCTTAATACAATAATGTGAATATTGTATAATACAATATCTGGCCTAATAATATTAATTAAATGAATATAGAATTGAATAGGTGCCACCCAAATATGTAGCAGCTTAAAACAATATTTGTTTATGCAAGCTCATGAATCTATGAGTCACCTGGTTTGCTCTTATTATTTTGACTGAGCTCATTCATGAGTTTGTAGTCAATGTTGTATTAGGTAAGCAGCTCTGCTAATTATGGAAGGTCTCTATTATATGTTTGGCTGTATAATATCTTTATTTTAGTCTATGATTCCTTCATTTGTGATAACTAGACTGATCTCCACATCATCTCTTATCTTTCAACAGGCTGTCTTATCCTTGTTTTTGGCAGTGGCCAGATTCTCAGTGGAAAAGTATAAGACCTTTGAGGACCATGCTTGGAATTTCACGCCATCATTTTATTGGTCAAAGTAAATCACAAGGGTAGCCCATATTCAAGGAGAAGGGAAATATACTGTGTCTATTGATGAAGGTGTTTGAAACTTACATTGGAAGTGGCTTGGATATAAAAAGAGAATAAAGTATTTAGGTGGTTTTAACAACCAGTCTCTTAACATAGCTTCAAGAAATTGTGCTAAAATATCTATCTCGTAATTTAAGCTTTGTCTTCTTTTCTGTGGAAAAACTAGTAATAAAATATTTTAATTGCTTCACTTAACCTTATGTTTGATATTTCATAAGCCTATTGCATAGCCATTTGACATTTTAAAATTGTTGTTCTAGTATTAAATTAATCTTTATGATCTATGAAGAGAATACTACTGGCTTATTCTCAGGCCTGTTGTCTTCAAGCAGGAGTAAGGGTGCCTTGAGAATAAATAAAGCTAATGCATGGAATAAGTGGGCAAGGATAGCTTTAATGCGATAACTTACTAGACAATTGGACACAGCAGAAAGTTCTGAATTCAGATCTATTTTGAGTGGCAAAACACGGTGAGTCCCTACAAAGAATTTATAGATAATTGAAAATTTTTTTTAAAAATTGTATTTTATGTAACTTTACCCATTGTTGCAGCATCAGGTGCATTTTGAAGGGTGCATGGTCAGAAATGATTTTGGAAATGAAGACATCTCATGCAGAGTTGTAGGCCTTAGTGATTTGGGAGTTTATCGTGTAGAAGATGGGAAGACACCAATGTCTTCCCAACTTGTATAGTTTTTGTCCCAGGAAGTAGAAGGAAGAAAATTAGCATTCAGTCAGCACCTGTTATGTCTCACCCCTGATGCTTCTTACCAAATTTTACCTCATTTTTTCCCACAGACACCCCAGAGCTGATATCATCTCTACTTTACAGATGAGGATACTGAATCTGAGAGGTTAATTGATTTATCTAAGATCATGTCTCTAGCAAAAGTTTTTAAGGTTTAAACAGGTTTTTTTGATTTGTTATTCCATTTTCCACTGTACTAGAAGATTATCTAAGGGTGTTTAAATTCAGTTGAAATTATTGGTTAGTAAGAAAAGGTGGGAGGTCATTAAAAATACCCATATGATACATACTGAAGATTTGAGCCAAGGGAGTACCCATAAAGAAAAGAAAAATGAATACTTTGGCATAACATTTGGTGAATGTCTTTTAAACTATATTCTGTAACCTAGAATGTTGAATGCCCATATAATTAATTGAAGCACTACTTGAGAAATTGATTGCTACCTATATGCAAAAATAATCTAGTGAAATAAAATTTAAAAATTAAGGTAGCTAAAACTATTTGATGTGCTTTCCACAAGCATGGATGAATTATGTTTTATTTGTCTAATTTTTTCTACTTATAATGCAAAAGTACTGTTACTATTTTCATCTTATATATGAGGCAGAGATATATTTTGGGATAATTTTGGAACTTTTTCATAGAAAAATGTGTACAAGGACAGGTGCAAAGGTGTTATTTGACTTTATTTGTCAGTAAGCTATAAAATATTCATGCACAACAATGTTTTATTTATTTTCTTAATCTGGGAATTGCTTTCATACTTATTGGAAATGCTTATTCTGAAATAAAATATTATCTTCCTTCTACATATGTATTATACAACAAAAATATTTTAAGTGGGTACAACAGTAAGGGCTGAAAGTGGTTCAAATCAGATACATGCTGTGATAAAAGCCAAACACTTTCTTTTTTAATTTAAAATTGTTTTCTCATAAAATAAGTAATATTTTACTCTTGAAGGATTTTCTTTCTTTCATTTATGGAAAGACCAGATGGGTCACACAGGGCATTTACAGTTATGAAAGAAACAACAGAAAAATATCTTCAGAGGTGAGATATCCTTTATTTTTCACTAGAAAACAAATTATTTGCTTGGATGGAAACCTTTTGTCTAGAAGTGTAATTGCTGATATCTGTGGGGTACCTTGGAAAATGAGATGCTCTGTCTCAAGGAGTTATGACTTATCCTTATACATAAAATCTGAATAAATAAATGGGAGCAGACCTTGGAGTTTCTTGCAGAGCAGAGATACATGAGACACAGCTGAGAAATCAAAACTAAAATCTCAAATGATAGCAAGTGAACACAATAAAATGATTTAACAGTGGGATTAGGCTGGTCTTTTTTTAATGTTATATACATTTTAAATATTTTTTCTATATTTTTCATAAAGAATTTGATTTTCTTTGAGCTCCAGAAAAAGCAAATGATACGTAAGTAAAGCCAAATTTTAAAGATGTTAAAATTTAATTATCTTTAGCTGTTTATTTTTGCTTAATTTATGGTATTGTACAAAATAATCTATACAATAGGAGGCAAATTACTTATTCATGAATTCACACAACAAATATTTGAGTGCCTACTATGAGTCCAGCACTGTTCTTGACACTGTGGGTAAAGCAGCGAACAAAATAACCAAAATGTGTTTTATCCTGGAGTTATAAATTATACAGATAAAAAGAATATAAGCAAACAAATATGTAATAGGTTAGTTTGTAATAAGTGCTATGAAGACGTAGAAGGATTGTCTGGGGAAGATTTCTCTGCAAAGGTAACATTTAAGCAGATATTTTAAGGAAGGCATGCAGCAAGCCATGCAGTTCTCATGAAGAAGGATGCACAAGGTATTGGAAAAAGCAAGTGTGAAGGTCCTGAGAGCAAAAGCATGTGGTGTAGTCACAGAACATCAAGGAAGTGAGTGAGGCTGTACTGAAGTGACAGTAGAAGATTAGGGAGAATAATTCCTTATATCATTTAATACATTCATTAAGTTTCAAATATAAAATTCACATCATTCTTGACATTGTGATTTAATTCTTATCCAATGCACCTATTGGTGTTCATAATTTTTTTTTCACTAAAACCAAATTGCAGTAATTTGAGGAATTTGAGGTAAGAAAGGAGCTTAAGGTTTTTCTTCCCTCACCTTCTTTCCCATTCATTCCCCAATATTAGAGCAAGATTAAAGATTGAAATGTCCCAAAGAATTGAAAATATAGGGGGAGGAGCATAACTGGTTCTAGAAACTAAGCTCGAATGTCATGCTTGTATCTGAAACATCAAGGGTTTTGAACAAATACAGCTCAAGTGGAACAGGACTGAAAAATATAGTAAAATCTTAATAGTAAAATGCCGTTTTACTGAGAAAGCAACCAAGTATCACAGGAAGTGAGTAGAGGAGGCCTTAACCACATAGTTTAAGGGACAAAGCGGAATGACAGGACAGGCTATGTGATTGATATAGAACATGTTTTCTAGATTGTCTTTTCCCTTAACGATAAGCAGTGGTGAAAACAGGAGGAAGACCAGTGGTGCATCTGTTCAGAAAATGTAAGCTCGGGGAGTCTTCTACAGACATGGACACATGATGTCCTGCAATGGGAGCCAAGTTAACAAAAGCTCACAAACGTGTTCTTGTCATTAGGTCTTTTCCAAACAGAAAGGTAATATGCACAAAGAAGAAATTTTCCTACTGACAATACAATTCCCCCACCCCCTGCCATCATTGCAGGAGTTACTTAAGCTAATACCAAGGAACCCTCCAGGAAAATCTGAGAGAAGAAATCTAACCGAATCTAGGAAGAGAGGGAAGAAATCTAAGGAGTACACAGTCACTGTTTTTGAGCAAATATCAGATAGATTTCACATTGTTCAATGATTAAAAATGGAACTTTTGGAAAAATATTACCATATAGTTTTTAAAAACTTAAATATCCAGCCACTGATTTCTTCTTGAAGCATTGTGTCCCCCTTCCCATGATTTCCACAAGCCCAAAATTAAAGGCAGGGACCCTTGGCTGTGGTTTACTGATAGATTTCAGACACCTGAAGCAGTGCCTGTCTCACAGACATTCAATAAATATACAGAAAAATAACTGAATGAATTTCTCTGAATTTTCTTTTTAGCATTACCATTTGGAATCTCTTTTATTCTGCCCAGTCCTAAATATGGGTAATGTCCTGAATCTTGTTCTTCACCCATTCTCTTTGAGTAATCTCAACAACAAAGCTGATAGTGATGCTCAGATTTTATGGGTACAAGATCTGTTTTTCCAACTGTCTGCTTGACAGTTCTACCTGAGTGTTATGAGCTGAATTTTGTCCACACACCCCTTCTCAAATTCAGATTTTAAGGTCCTAACCCCCAGTACTTCAGACTATAACTGGAGATTGGGCCTTTACATAGGTAATTAAAGTTAAATAAGATAATTGAGGTGACCCCTAATTCAATATGACTTGTGTCCTTATAAGAAGAGGAGATTAGGACACCGAGACATGCACAGAAGACCAAATGAAGACACAGGAGAAGATGGCATCTACAAGCCAAGAAGAGAGCCCTCTAGAAAAAAACAACACTGCCAACATCTTGATCTCAGACTTCTACACTCCAGAACTGTGAGAGAATAAATGTCGGGTTTATAAGCCATCCAGTGTGTGGTACTCTGTTATGGCAGCCCTAATAAACAGTATTCTTCCACCTTCTCAAATGCAACATCTCTAAAATTGAACTTATCATCTTTCTCATCAAATCTGATCCCTGCATCACCATATCAGCAAATAATGACTTTTTATCTAGTTGCTCAAACCAGAAACCATGTCTTCATTCTTGACTTGTTTTCATCACTCTTTATATTTCAACAATAGGTTCTTTAAACCACGCAGAAAGCTCTTCAGTTCATCCATTTCTTTCGATCCCCACTATCATCAACATAGTTCACACCATTATAGTCTCTTGAATTACTGCTTCAACTTTCTAAATGGCCGACTTCCACTGTTTTGTGTCCTCTAATGCAATTTCTCAGGAATGCTAATCTGCTCAGTTACTTGTCTATTCTTTCTTGGCTCCAATTGCTTCAAATATAAAACCTATAAGTTCTTATTATGGCCTCAAAAGCCCGTTGTGTACTTTCTCATAATTGTATATCTAGTCTGATTTCTCTCCACTTCTCTTCTAGAAAACTTATTGCAGAAGCTGAACTTGTCTTTTTCACTTTCTTGAACATATTGCTGTTTTCTCTCTTATCTCTAGTACTCTGCATACATTTATTCTGTTTGTCTGAGAAACATTTCTCTTCTTCCTTCTCCTGTTCCTATTCCTGACCCTTCCCTGAGCTAACATCTCCCAGATCTTAGCTGGCATCGCTTGAAGTGGGGTGCTTTTTATAATCAGAAAATCTGGGTTAGGATCTCATTCTATGTGCAACCAAGGCTTGCTGAAGTTCTATCTAGGCACTTGTCAAACTGTTTTGTATTGCCTGAGGATGTACCTTAATTTCTCACTAGACCATAGTGTTTATGAGAGTAGGGATATATTCCTGTTGACTGTAGGGTGTATGTACATTGTAGGTGTTCTGTAAATACTTTTTAATGCATGAATAAATGATTGAAGATATACAGCATGATGTTAATTGAGATTAAAGATATCATAATATCCTGCCTTCTGCTTACCTATTTTAATGATATATTTACAATTAACATGCATTACATCTCTCAAACGTAGATTAACCCAAATATAGAATCTCAGCATGCTTTGGGTTTTTAAGGTATAGACTGAGATGAAGCAGACTACAATATTTGTTTTTATACATATGTAAGATAATTATGTATTTAAAACATCATTTTCTATTTTTAATTCAATCTTATTTAAAAAGATTTATTATTATTCTTACTTTCAGCTGAAAGAAAGTTTTGCATATGTGAGGAAAATAGCATATTATAGTATCCTCTTAATAATTTAACGTTTGAATACTATATAAAATGAAAGCAAATTTTACTTTAAATGTACTCATTATTTGCATGTCATTATAAAAACATGCACCATCAATGTACTTGTATAAAAAATCTTATCACCCCATTTTCTTCTTTTTCAAGCCCCCAACTAATAAAAATACAGTCACTAAAAACTTAGCTTTTCTAAAATTTTACTCTTCTAGCTTTTGTAGGATTACATGATTATAAATTTTACCTTATTTTTGAATCTCCTTGAGTTATCTATTAAGAAGTTTAATTTTGCTCACCAAATGCTTGATAACTGAATAAACTGTCAATAAAATATTACTAGCTGAAAAGTATATTCTTATTTAAATAACAGAATAAATTTATGTAGCATTATCGACCATATGCTTAGTACAGTTTTGCTCTGATACAGTGTAATGTTTAAGAGCACTGACAGTAGCTGTGATGATTTATTTTAGATTACTTAACTTCTCTGCAAATCAACTTATTTATCTATAAAATGAAGGAAATCATTTTCTACCTTATTATATCTCTTGCGAGAATTAAGTGAGGCAATGCATTTAAAACAATAGATACATAGTACATAAAAAACGTTCAATAAACGTCATTTCAAAGAGAATAGAAACATCTTTCCCATTATTCCCAACAAGAACATATGTGTGTTTTGTTATTTTCTGTTGTATGGAATAATTTGCATTGTGTAATGTCATGACAGTTTCTTCTCTGCCAAGTCTATAGGGGTGTAAATTTCCCTGTTGCTTGATTCACACTTTCTGAGGTTTTATAAGGAGTACTAATCACCACTTACTGATGAAGAAACCGGTACAGACCAAATTTTTCCTTTTTCAATGTTTGTTGCTTTAAATCATCTTGTGTAGAAAACATCCAGAATCTTCCCATCAGAGTGTTGATTCCAGAAGTGATTAGTCACGACATTAACTCTGTCGTTTCATGAGAAATGAAAGAATGGGTGCCATTTGGGAAAGTACCTCTGTAGTGACCTAATTAGTATCCTAGACTGAGAACCTGAATGTATCTTCAAAAATGCCTTACTTTACTTCTGGGAACAATTCGTGAAAATAAATGTGGGGTTAGTATTCTTACACAGTTAAAGTAACTCAGTTTCTCAAAATAAGTGGAATAACTCTGACTTTATTCAAAGCTGAAAGCCCACTGTTATGATTTATTTCATCATTTATTGTATGGTAGCCGTGTACCAGGCATACCAGAGTGACACAATTCTACAGTGACACCATTAATTATTCAGGTTAAACTCATTTTGTTATATATGTGCCAAGACCAAACTTTAAAGCATGGATAACTTCATTTTACTTAATTCGAACTCAAAGTCTTAGAGGACACTGTGCACATACAATAAAAAGCTTTAAAAAGTTCAGTTTTTTTTCTTTTGTTATATATGTGCCAAGACCAAACTTTAAAGCATGGATAACTTCATTTTACTTAATTCAAACTCAAAGTCTTAGAGGACACTGTGCACATACAATAAAAAGCTTTAAAAAGTTCAGGTTTTTTTTTCCTAGCTATCTATGACAAGCTTCAAAAACTTGAAAAGGAAGACTGCTGACAAAGCAGAGAATATGGGTATACTTCTTTTCAAACAATAACCCACAAATGAAAGAAGAAACTAAAATTCAACCAGAAATAAACCCCTGATTGTTCTCCTGTCAGTCTGTCACCTACATGAAACAGCTGCTACAGCAAAGACAGACATAGCAGCTGTTGCTGCTAAAAGTACTAATGCTAAAGCTTTTCACAATGACTCTTATTTTCATTAATATAAATCTGTGATGACATATTTCATCAAACCAGTGACACTGACCATCTCAATTAGGAGCTCCACAAGGCCCTTCTTAATGTCACAATGTGGTCCAGTTTAGTATTCATACCATTTTGTTTATGTGTTGGAACTCAAACTATCCCCTCCCCATTTTGTATATCCTGTCAGTGAAGAACATCTACAACATCTTGAAACTAGGCTATTCTTACTGAGACAAAACCAAAATTATCCCACTTCCTCCACATGTTAATCCATAGATAAAATTAGGGAAAATTTCCTTGTCTGTATTTTCCATTGTCTTTAAAAATAACTAATCCTGCAGCTAAGAGACACAGAAAAAAAATCCCAAAGCAAATAACAACAACAAAAATGAAACCTAAAATCCAAATATGAAGCATATAAGAAGAGGAATTCAGATATCAATCTGTATAACTCCTTATTAAGTTACCATACCTCAATTTCCTTGTCTACGCAGTTCCCTTGACCTGGAATTCCCTTCCATCCTTTCTCAGCCTGTTTATTTCAGATCATTCCCATACATTCTTGAGACAAAATGTCCTATTCTCTTTCAGATTCCCTGAAGCAGAGTTGTTAAATAATTCCTTATCTATTTCTTAGTAACTTATACATGTTTCTTTATTATACTTACTGTACAGTAATGTAAAGGCCACTATTTTGTGAACCTATGAGGGCATAAACTTTGCTTTCTTCGGTTTTTAATTCTGCTTCCTAGCTCAGAGCCTGTTGAACATAAGTGCAATACACATTTGATGAATGAATTAATAAGAAATATCACCTCAACAGAAATTAGCCAAAGAAATTATTTTTTGTAACTTGAACCAGGTAGCTTAATGTAGGGAAGATTTTCAGATGGCAAACAGCAGTTACAAAAAATAAAATAAAATAAAATAAAAAAAAATAAAAAAAAACAACTCCTCCAGAACCATACAAGTCAAATTCTTTTAAAGAACTGGTGACTATTTGCAAACAAACAAACAAACAAACAAAAAAACAACTCCTCCAGAACCATACAAGTCAAATTCTTTTAAAGAACTGGTGACTATTTGCTATATGTAAAATGTGGATAATTAATTCTTGAAGCAGTGGGATTTGTTACCAAAAAGCAAAAATCTTCTTAATCTAGTTACCATACATAGTGTTTAGGACACTGATGAAAGGACTTCTGGACAATTAGCTTTGCATATCTCACTTCTCTCAAGGATTTATGAAATTTGAATTATGTTTAGAGAATAGAGATCAGGACAGAGAGAGAGCACATAATTATATGATAACAAGACTTTTCAGACTTTTCAATGTCACTTATAATGTTTAACATTGAGAAAAGATGTCTGAGAAGAGGAAAAGACTAGAACACGGATCAATGGATAGAAAACACTGAGAGATAGAATTCAGCTGAAGACTTAACAATGGTTATGCAAACAATTAGTAACATCTAAAAGTGGAAGAATGAGCTGTTCTGGAAAGTAGTGAACTATTTGTCAATGAAGATATTCCAACATTTAGTAGAGGGAATTCAACCATTAAGTGGGTTGTAGACTAGCTTAATTTAAGGATTCTTCCTTCATCTAAATTTCACAGTACTGATATTCAAGTTAACAGAGTTTTAAAAGGCATTAGGACTTCAATTTTACAGAATATTTCAGATGTTTCATTATTTTAATTTTAATGCTTTAAAGAGACATCGATGCCCCTTTTCATAAAATCAGTTCAGCTCTGGAAATCTCAGTCTAATACACAGTTCCCTAGTACTGGAAGTTAAAATACAGTTGCTATAAATTTTAACTTAATGTTTTTAATAACATGGTTTTTGTTGCTCTTAAAGTAGTGCCTAACACTAGCTAATATCCCAAACTCTTTTTCTACAAATGGCAAATTATTTTTTGGCATCTTCCAACCTTGAAATGTCTCCTCTCACCACTTCATTATACTAGAGGTTTTCACCATTTAATGTGGCAAGAAAAAGAAATATAAATGCATCCAAATTGGAAAGGTAGTATTAAAATGGTCTTCATTTTCAGACAACATGATTATCTTTGTAGAAATCTGATGAAATCTATAAGAAAAGCTGCTAGACATAATGTGAGATTAGTGAGTTTGCAAAATATTGTACCATATATGATAGCATTAAAAAAGGTAAGTACCTGAAAAAGATGTGTAGAACTTTTATACTGAAAATTACAAAACATTGCTGAGAGAAATTAAAGAAGACAGGAATTACAGGAAAGATAACCATGTTCACAGATCAGAATAATCAACATTGTTAAAATGCCAACTGTTCTATATTGATCCATACATTGAATACAATTCCAATCAATATTCCAGCATGATTTATTTTAGATGCTGACAATATGATTCTAAAATTTATATGAAAATGTAAAGGGTCTAGAATAGTCAAAACAACTTTTTAAAAAAGTCAGATTTGCAGATAAACCACTATCTGATTCACCTAGTAACCTTTACACATGCCATTGTTTACTATTGATATCTAAAGACAAGTAATGATAAAATTGTGAAGTAGTCTTTTTCCCATAAAAAGATTTATTTAAAATTAAAAAATATATATAAGTATAAACTGTCCCATACTTTTTTCTAACTTTTGTAATGCTTTCCCAATTTTATATCATTTCTGTATTGTTATATAGTATTTTAAACATCATTATTGATATTCTGGTTTAATGGATAGCCTTAATTTATAAATTATCCCTCCATTCTGTGTATCTTTTTCATTGTTTTACTATTGTATGTAACTTACC
>NW_007728976.1:1415-4937 GCF_000696425.1 Galeopterus variegatus | reverse complement strand
TTTGCAGATAAACCACTATCTGATTCACCTAGTAACCTTTACACATGCCATTGTTTACTATTGATATCTAAAGACAAGTAATGATAAAATTGTGAAGTAGTCTTTTTCCCATAAAAAGATTTATTTAAAATTAAAAAATATATATATAAGTATAAACTGTCCCATACTTTTTTCTAACTTTTGTAATGCTTTCCCAATTTTATATCATTCTGTATTGTTATATAGTATTTTAAACATCATTATTGATATTCTGGTTTAATGGATAGCCTTAATTGATAAATTATCCCTCCATTCTGTGTATCTTTTTCATTGTTTTACTATTGTATGTAACTTACCTGAAGGTTTCCCTGTATTTAAGATTGTTTCCTTAGCATGTATTTCCAGAATTATAACTGTAATTAATGCATCAAAGTGTACATGCATTTTATATATTAGTGTAATATATAGTTTGACATATATTAATATAGTTAAGTAATTTAATTTATATTTTACAAATAATATAATAATCTGTAAAATAAATTAAATGAATAGATATTCTTTCAATTAGATTATACATATCAATCACCTCTATCTATCTGTATCATGATTGTTTAAACTCTAGGATAGATTACAAGTTAGGTCACAAATCGAGTCTCAACAAATTTTTAAAAGTTGAAATTATTTGATGTGTTTTCTCAGACCAGAGAGGATTAAAACTAGAAATCAATAACAAATGAACTCTGGAAACTATACAGACACATGGAAATTAAACAACATTCTCCTGAATGACACATGGGTCAAAGAAGGGATTAAATGGGAAATCAAAAAATGTCTTGGAACGAATGAAAATAAAGACACATTATATCAAAATCTGTGGGATACTGCTAAAGAAGTACTGAGAGGGAAATTTATCTCTATAAATGCTTACATCAGAAGGATAGATAAATTGCAAATAAGCTACCTAATGCTGCACCTCAAAGAACTAGAAAAATGAGAACAATCCAACCCCAAAGTTAGTAGACAGGAAAACATAATTAAAATCATAGCAAAACTGAATGAAATAGAAATCCTCCGCAAAATACAAAAGATCTAAAAAACAAAAAATTTGCTTTCTGGGGGGAGATAAACAGAATAGACAAGACATTAGCTAGGCTAACTAAAAAAAAAAGAAGAAGAGAGAAGACACAAATAATAAAAATTAGAAGTGAAAAAGGAGACATTACAACTGATATCACAGAAATATAATGAATAATTAAAGACTATTTTAAACAAGTATAAGCCAACAAATTTGAAGACCTAGAGGAAATGGATAAATTTCTGGACACATACAAACTACCAAGACTGAGCAAAGAAGACAAAGAAAACCTGAACAGACCAATATCAAACAACAAGATTGAAGCAGTTATCAGCAGTCTCCCAGCAAAGAAAAGCACAGAGCCAAATGGCTTTACTACTGAATTCTATCAAACCTTTAAAGAAGAACTAATACCTATTCTCTTCAAACTATTCTAAAAAAATTGAAAAAGAAGCCATTCTCCTAAACTCACTCTATGAGGCAAACATCACCCTGTTACCAAAACCAGACAACAATACAACAGAAAAAGAATGCTATAGGCCAATATCTTTGATGAATATAGAAACAAAAATCCTCAATAAAATATTAGTAAATAGAATAGAGCAGCACATCTGATAGAATTTGGATGTGTTGTCCCCCCAAAACTCATGTGGAAATCTGAACCCCAATGTGGTAATGTTGGGATCTGTTTAGTCATGGGGACAGATGTCTCTTGAATAGATTAATGCTCTCCTTGGGAGATGAGGGTAGTGAGTGAGTTCTCACTTTCTTAGTTCCCACAAGAACTGGTTGTTTAAAAGGATCCTGGCACATCTCTACCTCTCTCTTGCCATATGATATACTTTTACCTGTGAGCTGCCTGCCATTTTATGCCATGAGTAGAAGCAGCCTGAGGCTCACACCAGATGCAGCTGTCCCAGAATCATGAGCTAAATAAAACTTTTTTAAAACTAAATTATCCAGTTTCAGGTATTCTGTTAATAGCAACATGAAAAAGGACTAATACAGAAAATTGGTACTGAGGAGTGGGGTGTTGCTATACAGATACCTGAAAATGCAGAAGCGGCTTGAGAACTGGGTAATGGGCAAAGGTTGGAGGAGTTTTAAGGTATCAGAAGAAGACAAAAAGATGAGGGAAAGTTTAGAACATTTTAGAGGTTGGTTAAATGGTTGTGACCAGAATGCTGATAGAAATGTAGACAGTAAAGGCCATGCTGGTTCTTGCAGAATCTCTGGAAAGCACAAGTCAGAAAACTTCATGGCATCCACATGTTGTTAAATCTGCAGGCCAGATGAATTTGAGAACAGTGGAGTCTTGGCAGCCTCCACCCAGATTTCATAGGAGGTTTAGAACTGTCTGGGGACCCAGGCAGAGACCTGCCACAGGGGTGGAGCCACCACGGAGGACATCTACTAGAGCAATGCTGAGCAGAAATGTGAGGTCAGAGCCCCCACAGAGAGCCTCCACCAGGGCAATATCTAGTAGAGACAAGGGTGCTGGGCTGCCACCAGGACTCCAGAACTGTAGGGTTGCTGACAATGTGCAGTGTCAGCCTGGAAAAGCCACATGCATCAGTGTAGCTAAGTGGGCTGCTCCTGTCAGAGCCATGGGGATGGGGCTGCCTGAGTCTTTGGGGTCCCAAATCTCCTATTGTGCCCAGTATGCAGGACTTGGAGTCAAAGAAGATATTTTGGAGCTCTAAGACTTAATGGCTACCTTGCTGGGTTTTGGACTTGTTTGGGGCCTGTTTCTCCTTTCTTCTAGCATATTCCTCCCTTTTGGAATGGGAATGTGTACCTGATGTCTGTTCTACCATTATATCTAGGAAGTAGATAAATTTGGTTTTGAGTTTTGCAGGTTCACAGCTGAGTGTCCCAACCCATGGGATATTCAATGCAGACCCTGGAGGGGGGAGTGGGAATTGGATGGGACAAGAGACACGAGAAATAGAG
The DNA here is from genome assembly GCF_000696425.1 of Galeopterus variegatus. NCBI lineage: Eukaryota > Metazoa > Chordata > Mammalia > Dermoptera > Cynocephalidae > Galeopterus > Galeopterus variegatus. Next base: position 1,930 of record NW_007728976.1, on the reverse strand, counting down.
ACAAGACAGTATTCTGATCAAGTCTCATTTATTAGCCAGAAGGTCACAGCTTATATTGCCAGCAGGAGGGAATCAGCAGATAAGGAAGTATGCAGATGTTTTCTGGGAAAAAGCACAGGGAAAATCGTTCCAGGAAATGAAACATTTCTCAGCTATCTAAAGCAAAGCAGTGGTGATCTATGCCTAGGGCTGTGCAAGCAGTAAGAAGGAGAAAAGGGCGGAAAGGTCACAGCATTTATATCTTTAGTGCCAGAGGGCTATTGGCAGGCTATGACTGGGGGCTTTGGCCCTGGACAGGTCCCCGTTTTTTATTTTTTCAAGCCAAGAGAACCTCTCAGGAACTGTGCCTGTCTTAGGTTGGGGTAACCCATCCCGAGCACGGTACCCATCATAGAAATGGGTTGCCATTAATGGCAGCCTTTTGTTTAGGGTGGTGCGGGGGACTTACCCTCTTACCCATCTTTGGCTATCCAGTTCAGCTCACAGAGGCAGCATTTGTTAAGGTGAATGTGGTG
>NW_007728976.1:0-782 GCF_000696425.1 Galeopterus variegatus | reverse complement strand
CAAGCCAAGAGAACCTCTCAGGAACTGTGCCTGTCTTAGGTTGGGGTAACCCATCCCGAGCCTACGGTACCCATCATAGAAATGGGTTGCCATTAATGGCAGCCTTTTGTTTAGGGTGGTGCGGGGGACTTACCCTCTTACCTATCTTTGGCTATCCAGTTCAGCTCACAGAGGCAGCATTTGTTAAGGTGAATGTAGTGATATATAGGCACCACTTTGTTCTTGCTTCTCAAGGCATTGATAATGGACCTGTATAGGCCTTGCCTGAACAGCCTCAATTTGTTGTTTAACAAAGGTTGTGACTTTATTAAGTAAAAAGGGGCCCCAAAGAAAGCAAAAGAAGCAAGCCCGCAAGCGGCCCTAAAAAGGGAAAGAGATAAGGCAGGAATCCATTAAGTCCAGTCCAAAGGGGGTTTTCTGCCAGTTGTTTTCTTCTCTTTTTTAAGTCATCTTGTAGTTGTTTGATACAGTCTCGAACTATCCCGGATTTGTTGGCATAGAAGCAGCATCTTTCCTGTAAGGCTAAACAAACAGCTCCTTGTTCTGCAGTTAGTAAATCGAGACCCCTTCTGTTTTGTAAGACTACTTCTGCCAGGGAATCTAATTGGTCTTGGAGGTCCTGTATGGTTTGTGAAAGGGCTTATACATCCGAAATCAGCTGGGTAGACAATTTTGTATATTGAGATAGAGAATGGGTGAGACTGGCAGTTCCAGCAGCAATTGCAGCAGAAATTCCCAAACCAGCAAGTAAAGGAATAAGCTGTACAGCCCTTTTAGATCTT